>NC_138202.1:39092515-39330656 GCF_964194415.1 Vipera berus
GAAGAGGGGGTCAACTTATTTTCCAAAGCACTAGAAGGCAAGACAAGAAGCAATGGATCAAGAAGAGAAGCAACCTGGAATTAAGGAGAAACTTCCTAATAGTGAGGACAGTGGAACAGCTTACCTTCTGAAGTTGTAAGTGCTTCATCACTGGACGTTTTCAAGAAAAGAATGGACAGCCACCTATCTGAAATGGTATAGGGTCTCCTGCTTGGGGAGGGGGTTGGACTAGAAGACCTGCAAAGTCTCTTCCAGCTCTATTCTGATTGACTGATGTAATAAAATATAAAAATCAATTTCAGACTGCTACAGATCAGCGTGCAACATTTGGGCAGTGTCACAACCTGGTTTTACCTATGTTATTTGTAATGTAAATTGACCCTATACACTGTGACTTATGTTCATGAGCATCGATGGAGTCATACATATTGGCATCCTACAGGCTGACTTTAAATGGTCTGAACAATGAGTTTTATTATTCCAACTGCCCAAGGTTCCCTGTTCTTCATCTTAAATAAACTGGCAAAATGGAGGACAGTCCAAAGCCATCTATGAATTTTCCAGATGTGACATGTCTAAAAAGAATCAAAGGATAATAGGGCAGCCTGGCAGAACACTGCTCCATGTACTGGGCAGAAGGAATAACCTTGAGGAACAGGAGAAAGAGCTGCTACCAAACAATAATCAGATAAATGAAACCCAAATCTGAGCCAGAACTATAACCTGGGAAAACATCTCAGACAACACCTTCCAAGTTCTCACAAAAATAAGGGAAGGAGAGGTAGAATACATTCAAACTTGCAAGTTGTATTGGACTGAATGATTTAGCCTTCCTAGTTTAGTCTATTCTAAATAGACCTTTCAATATTCTAAGACTGACTGTTCTTCATTCCATATTCTTTGGAGTGGAAAGGTAGCCTAAGTTGGATTATGGGGCAAGATGAAAGTTATATATGCAATCAGACTTCTTAAAGTTTGGAGTAATAAATTTCCTGCAGGATATTCACATGCATAGCCTTGTATATAATCCTGCAGTTTGAAGTTCAATGTCAAATGACACCATCTTAACCAAAAATTGTAAGTACTTTAAACATCATTTTGGGCACTGTTGAAGATTCTCCTTTGGCCTAGATTAATAAATCACATCTATAATAAATAAATCTTTTCTGACTTGATCATACTTTTAGTTGACCCAGCTAATATTACTTCTTGAGAAAGCTGAGCTTTATTTTTCCCCCTGAATATAAAGAGATACTAATTTCATTTAAATAGTAATGTCCATTCCAGCTAGCTTCCTCTCTCTAGTTTAAAAAGCAACAACAAGATGCAATTTAGTAATTAGAAGTCCTTTCATTAAGTTAGATGTGTTCTCAGCATGGGTTATCCTGGGTGTTGTTGTTTTCCCCCCTCAGGAGACCTATTTGTTCCCTAGTAGCTTGGCTCTTTCCCACCTCCTGGCCCATAAAACTAATGTTTCTCATTTACAAGCTTGATTGTTATTTTTATTGTCTCTGTTGTTACTGCAGCCATCAGGAGTCTCCTTCAGTAACAAGTTGATTGGTTAAATATGGTTTCATATCACTCAGCGTATGCTTGTTTTGCACAAAGCATCAATACTATGTAGTATGACGCTTTAGATGCATTTTTCCCCATATGTCAGTAGCTGTGATTGTCTTGGCTGACAAAAAGGTTAATAAATGGAACTGCTCAATGCCAGAAAGTATGGTTTTATTATTGGCCACTCCAGTCAAGATCTGTAACCCTGGATTTCTAACAATGGTCTCAAACTATGAGTTATATGCAAACCTTGACACTTTGCCATCAAAGAAAGAATGAGGCAAATACAGTCAAATGTATTCTATGAAGGATAAGCTTCACATATGATAATATATAACTATGAAAAAATGTATGTAGTTTCCTTATTATGCTTTTTTGCTGTTTGTTAAAGATTCAACCTTGGGAGTTCAGAAACAAGGTTTAAGCTCCACAGCCCTCTTGAAATATGAAAAGGAATAGAAATTTAAAATATTAGTGTCCTGTAAAACTGACGACACTATAGAAACAGTGCTTTCTAAAACTGTTGGCATACAGCTGCTATCATCCCTGACCAGCAAGACCAGGACCATAGTGGTTGCAGACAATGGAAACTGTTATTTGACTGTATTCTCATAAAGCCTGGCCAATAATATTATGCTGGGAAAATGTGGCTAGGAAAATATTTCAGATTTAGATGTTCTGAATTTGCCTGGCAACAGAGAAGGACTGATCATGAAAAGATTAGGACTGGGATTTAGGCATGTTTATTTTCTCTTGGACCCAATACTTTATGGTACTGTATGCAACCCTTCATAATTCAGAGGGTGAGGGAGGAGCAATGATTGGGCATGCAGTTTGGCTAAGTCACAATATTCTTATTTTTTCATCCCCAATTACTTTAGAAGCCTAACTAATTTAAGCCATTTGGGGGTTACTGCCAGGTTTTGTCTGCATCCTGAGTCAAAATGTTGGGAAACAGTTGCTAATTGATGCAGCTCTAAAGATACTGGGATTTTAGCATCCTTACCTTACTAAGGTAAGGAAAGCATATGGGCTACTCTTCCCAGGAAAATGCAAGTGTCATTGTCTTCATTATAATTCCAGTAGCAAAATAAATTAGTTTTATTTGCTTAGGCTTTTGGCAAAACTTTTTTTTCTCCAGATCTATCTGCATTTTAGCTTCATATTCACTAAGAGGGTTTTATAATTTATTTGAACTTTTAAAATCTTGTTTTACTTTCCTCATAAGTCATTTTAGTGGCCATTATGGTGAAAAGCCAGTTTCACCATATGCAACACCTTCCTAAGTCAAGTAACATACAGTATGAGGACTATTGTACAAAAGAATTATATGTCGATGTGTGTAGTTAATCAATCTTGAACAGAAGCCATAAATTACATTGACATGACAAGTAAAAAAGGCATTGTTACTTTTTACAAGCAACAATAGAGGAAATATATTAAAACTTTTATTGACTAGTTGTACCATATGGAAACATTTTTGTCCTTGCAACCCACAGACCTCAGTGATGCTGACTTTGGAATAGGCATGTATAGGATTGCACTGTTAATGGAAGATGGAGTAGAATAAAGAAACAGAGTGTGCATACCAGCCAACATAAGCTTGACATTTGCATTATAGACCAATCTAAGCATAAACCTTGAAATGCCACAACAAACCACAAAACTCTCTCAGGGAGCAAGGTGGCATATTAGAAATGAATTGGTTTATTGTGGCAGGAGACTATAAAAGCATGCAACTTGAAAAATAATACCAGTGGAACCTCATATTACAATAAAAGCAGCTAAAATATTCTGGTGTTCTTTGACTGCAGCACAACAGAGAATACATATAACGGGTACAACCAAGCTATGTGCATGAGAGATGTCCATGTTTGAAAGGGAAAGGAGAGAGGGAAGAAGCTGAGGCCTGAACCATGGCCCCTCTCACGAATGGCAGGATTCCTGCTTTGTTAAAATACTGCATTTCAAATAGGTCTGGAATGGCAAGAGGGGATGCATAAGCTGTGCCTGTTTGTTTTCCAGATAGACTATCAGTTTAGGAATACCCAGGGCTTTTTTTCCTCATAGAACGCTCAGAACAGAGTTCCAGCACCTTTTTTGGATGGAACCTTGTAGGGTAGGCAAGGTGGGTTGTATGACATGTGTGAGTTCCGGCACCTTTTTATTTTACAAAAAAAACACACTGGGAATACCTGTTTGTATTCCTATCTGGCCAGTAAACTCTCAGCTCCATCCAGTCAGCCTGACTCTATCCTGAATTAAGGGATTACAGGATCATAAAAAGGCAGATGAGCAAATATTGATTGTTCCTAACTGGATAAGGAACCAATATATCAGTACAGAATAAATCAAGGACCATTCTTTTTTAACTGGCTGGTAAAAGTAATACTCTTCCTACATAGTGTATTAAAACTGAAAAAAGCAGTATACAGTAGTGATGATAGTGAGAGAGCCCATAATTAATGGAGTCCAAACTCAGGATGAATATTGAAAGAAATATGGAAATTTTACCTAAAGCAAATCTCACATTAATAATTTGGGTTTCTTCATCACCTGAAATATCAAAGGAATTTCATGGATATCATGCTAACAGATAGCCCTCTCATGATGTGGAAATGCTACAAGTGAAATAGTATGGATTCATCAGTACATCATGAGAAGTTTAAGGCCTTCTCCAGCATTTCCTTCACGGACACCAACTTTTCATAATGATAGTTCTGATCTGTTAAGTTTTTAGCATCGTGCCAGGCCTAATGAAATATATGAAATAACTTTTTGATTTGGGAGAAGGAGTGCAGATCTGGTTATAATTAGGTTCACACTCAGAATGACTTTATGTCTGATTCCAGCTGAAAATACTGGTACTTCTTGATTTACAACAGTTTGTTTAGTGACCATTCAAAGTTACAATGACCCTGAAAAAAGTGACTTCTGACCATTTTTCACACTTATGACCATTGCAACACCCCCATGGTCACTTGCTCAAAATTCAGACACTTGGAAACTGACTCATATTTATGACAGCTGCAGTGTCCCAGGGTCATGTGATCACCTTCTGTGACTTTCTGACAAGCAAAGTCAATGGGGAAACCAGATTCACTTAATAATGTGTTACTAACTTAACAGCTACAGTGATTCACTTAACAACTGTGGCAAGAACAGAGATAAAATGAGGCAAAAATGACTTAACAAATGTCTCACTTAGCAACAGAAATGTTGGGCTCAGTTGAGGTCATATGTTGAGAACTACCTGTATGCCAGAAACCCACTGTCAGGTCTCCAAACCCTGATTGCTTTCCCTGAATATGTGTTCTTCTTTGGGGCCTGCCATTCTGCTGGGAGGGGGGCGGGGCTTGCATGGGATAACTTTCGCCTTCTACTCTTCCTCTCCTGCCTCTATCCATTTGAGAGAAGAATGTGTCTCCCTTATCAGGGAGACAGTTATGGAGAAATGAACCTGGAGAAGACCTTGAGATGCGCGCCAACTATGCCAGTTACCCAAACATTGTACCACTTGTGGATTGGCTGGATTGCAAATGGACACTATGACTTTGGTGGGAGGAGGAAGTTTGCAAGTTGAACTATGCCATTTAAGCGGGCTTTTCCCCAGATCTCGCCTTGACTTCCCTGCTGTCACTAAACCCCTAATAAAAGTTCCTTTTGAGACAATGCCTGTTTCAAGAGTTCTGCTTTCTTGGGTGATTAGCTGAGGTGGGTCCTTACCTAGTGGTTTAGGAGGAAAAATACTCCCATAGAGCCAAAATGGGTCCAGCCAATTACTAATATCTTGTTTCACTCTATCCCTTTAGTGTTTGACAGACAAATATAATTACACTGAGGTTGGAGAAAAGGAGGTGCAACAGTCAAATGAATGAAATTATGTGCACCATATACAGCACAGCACACTGAATGAGCCATGTTTCTATTTCTGACCTCAGCATGTTGGCAGGTGTACTATGTCTCTTCTTTCCTCTACAGCTGTTTCTATACCTCCTTTCAACAAAGACAGTCAACCCTGCTAAGTCTATTTTCCCAATTTTGCATCCTAGCATTGGTCTATGAGTTTCATATTGATGGTCGCTGCCTTAGTAAGGGGTGTGACTAGTACCTGAAAATAACAAGTAGACTTTGTTAAATCCAAAAGATTATATCCCTGCTGATGAACTTGAGTTGGTGGCACAGTGCAATTCATGAGGAAGCCTATTTTCTGCTTGGGATGAAGCAACTTCCCTGTTTCAAGAGTTCTGCTTTCTTGGGTGGTTAGCTGAGGTGGGTCCTTTACATAAGGTGAGATCTGCATAGTACTCAACCCAGAGAAGCTGCTGCTGTGCCAGGGGAGTCACAACTGAATCCCACATGGAGGAGTTCAGGGCTGAGAAATGGGCTGAAGATCTCCTTTGCTTGAAACCAGATGGAAGCCTCTCCAGGGACCTGAAAGAAGCTGGACACTTAGAGTTGGAAAAGAAGAAGGATGAGAAGAGAAAGCCACAAAAGTCACCCTTACTCAAGGTGAAGGGAAGAAAAAGGCAAAGAAAAAAAATCCAGAACCTACCCCTCCTGACAAAGATGGAGAAAAGGAAGAATCGAAGTCGGGGACAATGGAAGCGGTGATGGAATGCATGAAAAAGTCCCTTGACAAGTTTAGGATGCAGCTGAAAGAATGCTCCAAATCAGAGGAAGAGTTGGAGGATGAATCAGAGGAAGAGGAATCGGAGGTCCGAAAGACAGCAGCGGCTGGAGGCCTGGAGGCTGTACCACAGTGAGGCTCTCTGTCTTGAGGAACCAGAGGTAGACCACCCCAACCAGCTGAGGTGAAACTGATTCCAATTGGAGTGACGTTTCATGGAGACCCGAAGCAATTGGGGTATTTCCTGGCACAAGTGTTCACCTACATGCAAATTTATGGGAGAACACTGCCTACTGATGTCGAGAAGGTCTGGGTGGTTACCCTAGCTCTGGAAGGTGGAGCTGCTGACTGGATGGTGACCCTATGCAATTGCAATGTACCCAAACTGATGAATTTCAATCATTTTATGGATGCTCTTTGTAGACATTACAAAGACTGACTGGCAGACAAGAAATCCCGGGAGCACATAAAGACAGTGAAGCAAGGAAGGAGACCAGTTGCTGAGTATACTAAAGAGTTCAGAGAATTGGCCAGTTGTCTTCGCTAACCGGAAGACATCCTGGTAATCTGTTTCCAGGATGGGCTCAACGAAGAGCTATATAATGCCTGTGTAGATCGCAGAGCCCCCAGATGTCTGTACAAGTGGTGCCTGCTAGCTGAGGAAATAGAGATTGATCAACACAAGCACCTACATTGCCTGGTGAGACCAAACTTCAAACCACAGTCAGAGAAGTAAGCTGAGACTGCGCAAGTTTCGTCTGCCCCATCTTACAGCACTGCCTGCTTCAAATGTGGTAAAGAGGGACATCAAGTCATGGATTGCTGCAGCAAGACACCTGCCTAGAGAGGTGATTATCTACCAGCTGGAAGACCTCAGAGAATCTCACCACACCCCAGGGAAACTATGATGAGGTCCAAAGAAGTCATAGAGCTCCCCCATAGAGCTCCCCCTGACCAAGAGGGTTGAGCTCTGACTCCACGATGACCCAGAGGGGATGGAGAGCAACTACAAAAATGACCCACTGGTGAGTGGGCAAATTGACCCCATAATAGTGCCCCTAGAATGTCCCACACCCAGCACTGGGAGGACAGTAAAATTATCTGCCTTGCTGGACTTGGGGTGTACCCAATGCATGATTAGCCCTAGACTTAGTGGGGAAATTGGGGATACCCTTCAGGAGGCTAAAAACTCCAATTACCTTTTGCCAACTGGACAGCTCAGTTGCCACCAGACCTTTACATATTGACCGGGGGGGGCACATAGAGACTCTAGTGTTTATTGTGGCACCAGGGATGGAGTGGCCATTAGTTTTTGGACTGTCTTGGCTTAATAAGTGGAACTCCATGATCAACTGGAAGGAAGGATGGTAAAAATTTCCGCAAGGGGAAGCCCTGCTCGTCTCTAAAGAAAATGGCGGGAGATGTGGATTACGGTGCAATTTTGCTTCCACTTTCAGTGAGTCAGACCTGCAAAACCTCCCAATGGAATACCTAGATTTAGCTGAGATGTCCATGAGCAGAGAACAGACGAACTTCCCCCTCAGCGGCCCACAGTCTGTGCTAATGAAATCATCCCGGGGAAAAACTGCCAAAACAAAAAATGTACTCTCTGACTCCCAGGGAATTAGATGAACTGGGAAAGTTCATCAAAAAAAAAAAATAGAGTGGGGTTTTATAGGGCCATCTAGATCCTAGGTAGCAGCCCCTGTATTATTCAGAGAAAAGAAAGATGGCTCTCTTCATCTGTGCATAAATTATAGGAGTCTGAATGCTCTGTGTGTGTAAAACATATATCTACTACCTTTAATGAAAGACACATTAACGCACTTGTCCAAAGGGAGGATTTTCTCCAAATTAGACTTGAGAGAAGCTTATTACCACATTTGAATAAAGAAAGGGAATGAATAGAAAACCGCCTTCAACTGCACACTGGGTTGCTTCCAATTTAAAGTTCTACCTTTTGGACTACAAGAGGCCCCTGCAGTATTCATGCAATTGATCAATGAAGTTCTACATGAGCACCTGTATAAAGGGGTTTTGGTGTACCTGGATGACATCCTTATCTACACCGAAACCAAAGATGAACACATTAAATTAATCAGAGCAGTATTAAAAAAATGTGCTCTGCCAAACTGTATGCCAAACTGTCAAAGTGTGAATTCCACAAAGATCATATTGATTACTTGGGCTATTGTATATCCAATGAAGGGATAGAGATGGACCCAGAGAAAGTGAGAGCACTCTTGGACTGGGCTCCTCCAAAAAACAGGAAACAACTCCAAAGTTTCCTAGGATTTGTGAATTTTTACAGACAGTTCATCCCGTCTTTTGCACAGATAGCCCTCCCAATCACAAACTTTTTAAAAACCTGAGGGTGGGGGGGGATAAGCCAAATCCCAGTCAACCATTAAAATGGACTTTTGAGAAACTTAAGAGACTTTTTTCTGTGGAGCCCCTTAAGACTTAAAGTAATGAAAGCAGGACATGACTCCAAAACTGCTGGGCATTTTGGATTTGTAAAAACCTTACATCTCATTAAGAGGCAGTTTGGGTGGCCTGCATTGAAAAAGGACATAGAAAGCTATGTAGCCAGCTGTCCCACATGCACAGCAGCTAAACGGTGGCAAGGAAAATCTCCAGGACTACTTCAACCTGTAGCAAGTCTACAGCACTCTGGAGAGAGACCTCTATGGATTTTGTTATGGAACTGCCTGAAAGTGCTGGAAACACTGTAATTTGGGCCATAATGGATCTGTTCTCTAGACAAGTTCATTTCATTCTATGCCCCAAGATCCCAACTGCAAAGACTTAAGCTAAACTTTTTGTGCAAAATGTATATTGATTTCATGGGGCCCCACAACATATAATCTCAGAGAGGTTCAATTCACCTCTATGTTTCTGGAAAGCCTTTCTGGACTTGATGGGTTCTAGTCAAGGGTTGTCACCTTCCCATCATCCTTAAATGGATGGGGGGACAGAGAGGCTGAACTCAGTTCTACAACAATACCTGAGATGTTTTATTAATTATCAGCAGAACAATTGGTCTGACTTATTACCGTTTGCTGAAGTTGCTTATAATAACATATACTCCAGTACAGGTTTCACTCCATTTCAGGTAGCTAATGGTCAGATGTTTGAGGCCATGCCTGAACTTTCTACCAAAGAACCTGAACTGAACCTCTCTGCAGGAATAAATTAAACAGTTACAAAATACCTGGTCAGTGCTCAGGAAAGCTCTGGATGAAGCCAGGGAGCCCTATAAGACTCAAGCCAATAAACGGAGGGTGGATCAAAAACCATATAAAGTTGGGGACGGGGTATACCTCTCTACTACATATTTGCAATTTTACAACCCTCAAAGAAATTAGGTCCTAAATATGTAGGACTTTTTCCTGTCAAATGCATCATCAATCTTGCGACAGTTGAGTTGGACTTGCCAAACAACCTATGGAAAATCCACCCTGTTTTCCACTGCAGTTTACTCAAACTGGAGGTTATTTTTAACCTTAGACCTCCTGTGCCTCAGGCACCCATGCCTATCATGGTTGAGAATGAACAACACTTTGAAATTAAAGACATTATAGATTCTCGAATACATCATGGGGTAACACAGTACCTAGTAGCTTGGAAGAATCTCCCTTCTGCCCAGAATGAGTGGGTGTACAAGAAACATGTTAGAGACCCCAGACTTCTCAAATGTTTCCATGCTAATTATCCTGATAAACCTGATTAATATATCTGTATTGTTTTTCTTCTACCCCTTCCTTTCTATTTCCTAGGTGGATTTCCCATTTTTCTAGGGGGGGGCGTATGTCAGGTCCCCAAACCCTTATTGCTTTCCCTGCATATGTGTCCTTGTTTGGGACCTGCCATTCTGCTGGGAGGGAGGGGGGCCTTGCATGGGATAACTTTCACTTTCTACCCTTTCTCTCCTGCCTCTATCTATTTGAGAGAAGAATGTGACTCCCTTATCAGGGAGACAGTTATGGAGAAATGAAACTGGAGAAAACCTTTAGATGCAGACCAACTGTTCCAGTTACCCAAACATCATGCCACCTGTGGATTGGCTGGATTTCAAATGGACATTATGACTTTGGTGGGAGGAGGAAGATTGCTAGTTTAAATATGCCATTTGAGCACGATTTTCCCCAGATCTCGCCTTGACTTTCTTACTGTCATTAGCTCCTAATAAAAGTTCCTTTCGAGACAATGCCTGTTTCAAGAGTTGTGCTTTCTTGGTGGTTAGCTGAGGTCAGTTCTTACACCCACATTCCAATCCACCATAATTCCATTTACAATTCCTCCTCTTTATCACTGTAGCACCAGAGTTTTAATCTCACTACCATGTGAGGGTCAGATAGTCCAGGAGCACTTGCTCACAGAAAAGACTTGGAAATGAATCAGTCACACTTCTACACCTTTAATACTTCTTGAGGAGTGTATGGGAATTCCTGCATCCTTTCCAAGGTTTTGGAAAAATTCCAAAGTTTGTAAAGGAAGGTCAAAAAATCATGATACACTGAAGATATCAGGAGGGAACAATTAGGGCATTAAAAAAAAGAAAAGAAAAAGAAAATTAGCCTACTGATTTCCAAACAATGATCTTCAATAGAAAAATAAGTAGCTGATTCTTGGCCCAGACATGATGCATCTGTGGAAGGGAGAGCAAGGAGGTTAAATCTCTCCCAGCAGCTGTTTGCCTTTCCTAGATGGACCCCCTTCCTTCCTCCAAGACCTCTGCATCAGGGTATGGGCAATTGACATCAATCGCCATTTTCCATTTGATGACTGGTAGAAATGCAAATTGATGCTATTAAAAAAAATAGATGAAAAGAAAGGGGAGGGGATCTGTTCTAAATCTATTTGGAAGAAAAAAAATAGTGGCAGTTAAAACCAATAAAGTCCTTTATTTGAATGCCATTAGTGGGGTTTGGCAGCCATCCTCGCCATCTACTTCAGAGAAGCACAGCACAGATTAAGAGCCTGCGTGGTAATTTGCACATATGGAAATGCTTTTTCTCGCAGTTCTGATGGCTCTGTTGTGGACAGATGGAATTAGTGAGCACTCCAAAGCCGTGAAGGCAAACACTTTTCTTTCTCCCCCCACCCTTTTTTTATAAAAAAGATGACAAAAGAAACACCCCTTCTCCTCTTCTATTCTCTTTCTCTTGTAAGAAACTCCATCCTGATCTAAATAAATGAGTGAAAATAACAAACTCTTTTTTCCCCCTTTGTATGAATAGCACCTTTTTCATATGTGGGACTCTTAGTCATTTGTAGTATCTGCTGCTACTATCTTTAGTATACTATATACTATATACATATGCTTATCATTAGTATAAAATATTCTTATGATTCTAGTGAAAAAATGGAGGGTGAAGGATATAACCAGTATTCATAGCTGCAGTATGGCATGTGGAAGAAAAAAAATCCCAAATCCATACCAACAAAAATATACCAACCAAAATGGCAAAAATGACTGACTGAAATGATTGGCATATAACAGTGCACAGGCTTCCAAATTCTCCAGAACTCTTCAGCAGGAAAAAATATCAAAAAGAAAAAAATAAAGAAGAATTTAAATCCATAGGCTGGATAGATTTTTTTTTTCAGCCGTTACACTTGCGGTACAAAATTTCTGTCAAGGTGCATATTCTAGTACGAATGTAGCATATTGTTTTAAATATTAATGGTATTGTATTATACATAGGATTCAAGTACAAAGTAAAATGATTGTTCCTTCCAACTCTGCAAGCACAAAGCATTTGTTCCTAGTCTGATTCCTACTATGGACAAAGTTCACAGGCTCTCAGAATGGCAGAGACTACATTAGTTTATATCAGCAATGCCAAGTAATAATTTTAGATAGTTTATTAGAGTTTTTTAAACTGGGTACTACAACTTGTGACAGGATCAGACCAAACTCTCAAAAATTAGGGTCCTTGTAGAAATTATTTTTCCTTTAGAGGTAGATTATAGACTCCATCTAACTTTCAAAATCTAATATTTTCCAAGATACACTTATACAATCATAGCAGTATTGACAAATATTTAGATACTGGCATGTGGAATTTCAGCTTCTCTGAAATACATTTTTTCAAATATCCCTTTACATATTATTGGTTAACCATGAATAAATTTTCCTTCCCTTTATTGTCCACAATTTGGTTTTGTTCTTGAGCAGTTTGTATCCTGCTGATCTATCAGCACATGATACAATTCTTATAGATATTATATACAGTCATGAAACTTGATACAAGCATTCCTCTCCAGATGTCACGGAACTTTACTTTCATTCCATTGCTTCTGTGTATAACTCTAGGTATATATATATTAATCCTGTGAGTTAAGATTGGCTGCCAGACTCCCTCTGTCCTATTTCTAAGATAGCAGTGCTGCCGCCACTTCTGAGATTTTTCTAAGCCTCACCTAAAACGTGAGGATTCAAGCCTAAGGGCTGCATTTCTAGAAAAAGACAATCTTCTTTTCCAGAACTTTCCTTTTTTCTCCTTCAGAACCAGGTAGCGGTATACAACCTATAGTCTGCCACATCGTTAATATCATTTTCCAGGCTAAGTGAAAAAAACAACAACTTCAATTTATTAATGGTCAGCAAAGAAGAATCAGAAATAAATTGTAATATTAAAAATAGTAAAACAAAATTAAGATTTTGTCAGATTGAGCTAGCTAAAGTTTCGGGGATCTTAATTATTCATTATATTTAATTAAAACTGTTCAATGAATGCTATGGAAGACCTGATCAGGTATTTCCCCAGGGTAATACTTACAGAGTGCATTTAGCTTAAGACTGAGTCACAGGAAAACCAGCTTGTGATACAGACTTGAGTATGTTTCGCTCTGAATAGAAAGGTGTCTGGATTTATCATCCCTACCAGCAAGTTCAATGCTTTTTGATGATGGGATTCTTATTCCAAAGACCAGTCACTGACAAGATGAACAAAGGAAAAAAAAAGATTGTTCTGAGCGTATGGAAGACACAAGAAGAATATTTGGGAGGACAAAGAGGGTTGAATTTCTGAACAATTTATAAAATCTCTCAAAATCAAGTCTTGGATGAAAAAAATCAGGTAAGGTTATGCATATTATCAACATATGGGTGGATCTATTCTGAGAATTAAATCCATATTCCTTTTTCTAACTTTAAGCCTGAGTGAGCAGAATCTCTTAACAGGCCAAGTTTTCTTACTCTTCACACCTGTGAATATCTCACAACCTGGAGGAAATTTTATAGACCTTCTAAGATATTTCAAGACATACTTGTGAAATTCCTGCTAATCAGATCTTCATCTGAAACCTTCTCTTGTCGGGTTCTGTTGTTTGATTTAAAATCTCAAGTTCAAGTCACTTTCTTATTTTTCAGCCATCAGCTCAGGATTTCAAATCTTCTCTCAGCAGTTACCTCCTGCTGGGATATTTCCTCCTTTCATTTGTGACTTCTGCTTCCTTCAAACACTGATATTCAGGTCATTTTGTAAATAAAACTTAGCTTTTACTGACTCTCCAGAATCACTTATCAGTCATGGCTGATCTCTGTCAAATCTCTGACAATGATTTGATATGAGCCTATCTCTATCACTAATATTTGTTATTCTATTTACCATCCAACTTTTATTTATTTTTTATTGACTTCCCGACTCATATATTAACAAAGATAGTTTCTTGCACTTCACATTTCAACATTTAAATTAAAAGACATGCAGAGTCCCAGAATCATCCTTTTGGCCTTCTTGATTAACTTACAACTCAGTAAAAATTGTTTATTTAAAAAGTCCAAAACACAAATTATTAAAAAACCAAAGGGTTTAAAAAAGAAAATGAGAGGCTATGAGATTAATTAGATATATAGTTGTTCTTTTTTCCTACCCGAGATACTTTTTGCTCAAGAAAAAAAATGTGTTCTCAGATCAAAGAAAATGTTTAGAGTGTTGAAATATTAGTACATGTTTTGTGATCTCTTTGTTACATAAAGACCTTCTTCTTTCATTATTGCAATCAATAACCAATCCAAGAAACACCTTACATAGGCATAAAACTAATATTGATTAATTAGTTAAGTAAACAGGTTAGTCAGACAAACTACTGAACATCTTACATATAAAAT
This sequence comes from Vipera berus, assembly GCF_964194415.1. NCBI lineage: Eukaryota > Metazoa > Chordata > Lepidosauria > Squamata > Viperidae > Vipera > Vipera berus. Next base: position 39,106,825 of record NC_138202.1, read on the forward strand.
GACAAAATTTGGCTATAGTTAAAGAAATCGAATCATTTCAATACGAGAATAAAAGTTTTAAGAAGAACTGGTCATTGTGACCAGGATATTTAATTATGCCTTGCCTAACAGCTTACAGCAAATGTTAATGTAAAATGAATAGCATAATAAAATATGTTTGATGTTTTCAATGACTCCCTCATCACATGGGCAGGAATGAAATGTATTTGATTTAATCATAATCACAATCACAATCATAATCATAGTGTTGGAAGGGACCTTGGAGGTCTTCTAGTCCAACCTCCTGTTCAGTCAGGAAACCTATACCATTTCAGGCAAATGGTTGTTCAGTCTCTTCTTAAAAACCTCCAGTGCTGGAGCATTCACAACTTCTGGAGGCAAGTTGTTCCACTGATTAATTGTTCTAACTGTCAGAAAATTTCTCCTTAGCTCTAAGTTGCTTCTCTCTTTGATTAATTTCCATCCATTGCTTCTTGTCCTTCTCTTCATTAAACTAGACATACCTAATTCCAGCAACCATTCTTTATGTTTTAGCCTCCAGTCCCCTAATCATCTTTATTGCTCTTCTCTGTACTCTTTCTGGAGTTTTAACATCTTTTTTACATTGTGGTGACCAAAATTAGATGCAGTATTTCAAGTGCGGCCTTACCAAAGTGTTATAAAGTGGTATTAACACTTCATGTGATCTTGATTATATTGCTCTGTTAATGCAGCCTAGCACTGGGTTGGCTTTTTTGGCAGCTGCAGCACACTGCTGGCTCATATTTATGTGATTGTCCACTAGGATTCTGAGATCCCTCTCACAGTTACTACTTTTGAGCAAGGTACCAGCTATACTGTGCATTTGGTTAAATTACACCAATATAATTTGAGCATGAGTTTCCTTTCAATCGGTATAGCATTCAATGGTTCTTTTTATTGAGGTCCTGATTCTAGACCAATGGCAGAACTTTAAATCTTCCTTACAGATCAGGATTGACAACTTCTGGAACAACATACTGGTAATATGTTGACAGGATAGCAGATCATGGCTTGTCACCACTCTTGTTATCTTGTCCATTACTGGCTTTCTAGCCTGGTTCACTCAACATTATATTGATTAGGTGGTTGAATGCTATAGGAGACTGTTGCTGCCCTACTCCCCAAGCTACCTGGAAGGTTGATTTCAATATACTAAAGACAATATATTGCCACTGGTGAGCTAATATGCCAGATACAGAGGGCAGAGCAGTAATAGATAGATGGAGAGGTAAGTCACAGTGAGTACTCCCACCTCTAATGGCAAGCTGCTTGAGTGTGTCATATGGCATCTGAACAAGCCTAGGAGTATCAGACTTGCTATCTGTTACTTAAGGAACAAAACCTGCACTTTGCTACTGATAATGACATATCTCTCTCTCTCTCTCTCTCTCTCTCTCTCTCTCTCTCTCTCTCTCTCTCTCTCTCTCTCTCTCTCTCTCTCTCTCTCTCTCTCTCTCTCTCTCTCTCTCTCTCCAATTCATTCATCCATCCATTCTTGATGGCCTCCCCGGTGGAAAAAATAAATAAATAAAACTTCCTTGTTACATTCACCATAACATCTATTTATTTAATCTAAGTTTATAATCACACACAACTCAGAGCACAATATTAAATATGTATCATAGACTCACAACCCAATAAATCATCCCCAGTTATTACAGAAACAAAGGCAAAAAAAAAGATAGATATGAGTCACTGTAGCTCAGACATGTCAAACCCACGACGTCACATGAGGTTGCACAATGTATCAGGAGAATTTTGCCATTGCCAGCAATGGGGTGGCTGTGGCTTCTGGATGACGCATCCAGCCCGTGGGCCAGCAATTTGACACCCCTGCTGTAGCTAGATCCTCCTGCACTAGTGAAGCCTCAGTTGGTGCAGTAGCCAAACTGAACAAATGTTCCTCTAATAACAGCTTTCAGTTCCTGCTGAAGCAGGGGCTGTTAATGCAGAAGGACCTCCAATTTGCAAACCTTTCCCAAGTAGTGCATGACCATCCAAAGATAACACTAGTATCAATAAAGAACTACAGTGAACAATCAGCAATGTCATCTTATTAGGGTTGCATCCAGACTTTTTCAGCCTCCAAACACCAGGATAAGATGACAATATCCCCTATTCCTATAGCCTGGGGTAGTGATGTAAAGATGGTTATCATTAGTATAGTAATGCTGTTGCATCTTAAATTTTTGAATGGCATCTTCCATATAGAAAGGGGGGGGGGTTGAAAGGACTGAGCCATATCAGGGGTTGCCAAGCTAACTTCTTATCTCCTGTCAATATTGACTGAATTCATCCACTGAAGAATGAGTAAAACCTAAGTAGAACCCTGAAGAATGCTCCCAGTATTAAACTCCTGCAGATGATCTGGTAAGAGATTACAGATGATGGTAGCAAAAGCTGCTGGAAGATTCAAGAAGACTCAGAAGAGGTGGAATAATTCAGTACACAGTATATACCATCTAGGAGAGTGAGCAATGTTATCTTAATCCTATGCCCAGGCCTGAAATTTAATTTAAAAAGATCCAGATAATATGCTTGTTCCCGTGTTGTTCTATAGCTGGCCTGCCACCATCATTTCAACAACTTTCTCTGAAAAGGAAAGTTTGAAACTAGTCAACAGTTATCTAACACCACCAGATCCAGGAAATTCTCTTTCAAGATTGCAGGAAATATCCTTTCTTAGTTGAAAAAGCCACCCAGAATCATTTTGATATGGGTGGCAAATAAATGTAATAAATAAAATAAAATAAATAAAAATCTTTGCCCATTCCTATATTCAAGAATTACATCATACAGCAAGCATACATTTTCATCCCATATCTGAAAGAGAGCAGTCAAATTGTATTCATTGAAATGTATCTCATCATCTATAAAATTTCTATTTCTATTTAATTTAAGCTGATCACTAATTAAAGTACTGTCTGAAGTTCATGGTTATTTGAAGGAAAAAACAAAAACTCTTTTGGAGTCTTAGAGGAGAAACTTTTTACTGTCAAAACTATATTTGTTAATTAAAGCAGCTCCAGGTTTCTGCCTAGAAATCAGTCTGTATAGAGAAAAACCATTCTGTTTGACTGGTTTTGCATGTATAGCCGACCTTCTAAGGATCTATTAAGAGAAAATACTTCACCATTTAAAGTGCCAATTACAGTATATGGCCACATTAAGAGAGAGAGAGAGAGAGAGAGAGAGAGAGAGAGAGAGAGAGAGAGAGAGAGAGAGAGAGAGAGAGAGAGAGAGAGAGAGAGAGAGAGAGAGAGAGAGAGAGAGAGAGAGAGAGAGAGAGAGAGAGAGAGAGAGATGGAAAGTGTAAGTCAGGGACTCTACCAAAACAGCACGGGCTTTCTGGGCCTCCATTGCCTCTAATCTCATGTAAGCTTTGATTTCAACTCAGAGTTTTAACTAAATTCTCTTTCCAACTTGCCTTGTCCCACATGAAAGAAAGGCTGCCTTGAATGAAGAAGTTTCAAGTTCTTAAAAGGCAGAAAAAGGAATGTTTACTCTAAGTGGAACATTGTGGGGCTCTTCGTAGGAGTTTTAATGGCATTTTCCCTCCAGCTGTATTTATTTATCTTTACATTTCAAATAAAAATTACATTTTCTTTTCAGAAGCCATGTATAATTAACTTTTCAGCTGATAGTGTTAGGCGTTGACAGAATAGCTAAACACATACAGGCAGAAAATGAAACATTTGGTCCATAGAAAATTGGCCTGCAAATCCCCAGAACTGTAAATATGGCCAGGTCCAGAAGTAATCAGTTACGCTGAGAAAGACCACCAATAATTACATATAGTTTTTGACTCATTGTAATATTCATCTTTATTATGAATTAGTCATAATTATCAGGAAATTTGATTTCAGTTATAATCTAAAATGAATTATATGCAATCAGCAACCTTTTGATTCATGCTCCAGATACATTGATTTCTTAGTCTCAGTAAAATAATCCTTCCTGGTACTTGCATTTAATTACATTTTATTGTTTCATTGTTGCTTCTTAAGTCCTATTCAGCTTGATTGGCCATCCCCAGTTCTACCAGAAACTAATATATTAACTAACAATCCCATAGGGAAATAAAGTTCTGACTGTCAGAAGAAGTGAATGTATTCTGGAGACTTCCGGTGACATCACGGACCAGGCGAGTGGGTGAGGGAAGTTCTCTTTTCCCCCCCACAGCTCGATCTTTTCGCCGATTTGCGACCAAACATGGCGAGGCTGGTAAGGAAGAGCGGATGCACTAGAACGCGGGGAGCAGTGCGAGCTCTCGGACGATTGTCGCGCGGCTCTGATCCCAGTGTGAAAAGATGGCCCCGTAATGGCGGCCCCAATACCACGATGCCACTAACTTGGACATTACCAGCTGTGCAGTGCAGGCGGACAAGGATAGTCTGCAAGCCCCAATAAAGAATTTTCTTGTTTATACCTGGCTTGGAGATCAGCTTTCCTCGGGGGAGGAGTGGAAGCTTCGGAGTGGAGCGGCAGTTGAGCTAGCGATTGATGGTGGCGAATTTTACTTTTACTTTCTTTTGGATCTAAAAACTAAGTTGGATTCTGGACTTTGCAATCTGTTTTGAGGGGCCTCTCCTTTTTTTAGTTGGCTTTTCTCCTGACTGCTTTATCAAGCGGCTGTTTGGCTGTGCAAAGATCTGCTGAACAATTAACAATTAATATCTTGGCTGATTAGTTCCTTCATATTTTTGCTGATTCACAGTGCGCATTTGGAGTGTGGAATATGCCTTTCACTATTTGAATTGGAACAGTGGCATTTTGAAGAAGGCTTTCGATTATTGGAATTTTTTGGACTCTGCTCCTTGATTTATAACTTTTAAAAAGGGTTTGGAGGCCTTATGGAAATGTTGAGTTCCTCGGCAGCAGTTAAACCAAAAAAGGGTTTCACAACACCTCCTACACCACATAGAGTGATTGAAAGTATGGTGGCTGAAAAGGCTCCATCCTTCCAGGGGATTCAAAATTTATTATATTCTATGCAGGAAACGATGGTACGGAATCAGGAATCTATGGCAAAGGATTTAGCGGATTTAAAAAAATGAAGTGGGGGATATGAGAGGTGAGATACAGCAATTAAATACTCAATTTAAGGAGATACGGGCAACTTTGGAGGAGCATGATGGGAAAATTCGAGAATCAGCAACCAAGATTCAAAAAGTGGAAGGGAAAGTGGAAAGGGTTGAGCTTGAGCAAATAGTAATTAACAGGGAGATGGAAGACAAAATTATTAAATTGGATATGGAAAGATCCACATTTCTCTTGAGGTTTCAGAATATTGGTGAGGAATCTGGTGAAAACTTGCTTGAAGTGATCTCAAGAATTGTGACAGAGATGTTACAAAGAGAGGTTGAAATGGTACGCAGAGATATTGATGAATGCTTTCAGGTGTACACTTCTTATACTAGGAAATTTAAACTTCCAAAAGAAATATATGTTAGATTTAGTAAAAAGGTGCTTAGGGATGAAGTGTACCAAAAGTCTAGAAGCCAGACCTTCTCTCATTCTGGGAAGCAAATCATTGTGTTAAGACAATTACCGCGTAGGGTCAGAGAGAGAAGGCAGAAATATTTGGCACTGACATCCAAACTTAGAAGATTAGATGTAAGATATAAGTGGCTAGTTGATGATGGTCTCTCGTTGACGTGGCAAGGCAAGAGAATTCGGTTGGACACCCCCCAAGATGCACAGGTTTTTTTAGCTAATGAGATCAAACCTTGGGAATGGAGTCTGGGTACGAAATGGGAGTGAAGGAATCAGAAGGTGGTGTGGCAGGGGGAAGAGTGGATAATGTGGGGAGCGAGGGAGACAAAGAGGAAGAGGAGAAGTATCAGAGAGTGACTAGACAGACCACCAGGGCAAGAATGGCAGAGAAATGAAAATGGACGATGTATGTTTACTTTCAGTTAACGTTAATGGTGTGAACTTGCCGGTCAAAAGGAAACATTTTTTTTCCGAAATTGTTAAAGTCAGGTGTGGATATAGTGTGTCTCCAGGAAGTGCACATTAAAAAACAACATGAAACTGTTTTGCATTGTTCAAAATTAGGTAATTTATTTGTGGCCTTAGCAGATAAAAAGCAAAGGAGAGTGGTTTTTTATGTTAAACAGTATCTGAAAGCTAAATTAATTTATCAAGGCAAAGATGGGAGAGTCCTAATGATTGAAGTCGAGATTGGTTGTCACAGGATACTGCTGGTGGGGATATTTGCCCCGAATGGAGCCCAAAAGCAATTTTATCAAAGGCTGTATTATAGGTTGGTAGATTTGCAGTGTGATCAAATTTGCATAATAGGTGATTTCAATGGGATTATAAATAAGGAGATGGACTATAATTGTGATCAGGAACAAGGGGTTAGGCGGCTGACAGATAGGCGGATACTTCCCAAAATATGTGATGAGATGAGGGAGGAGCTTGGCCTTCGAGATGCCTGGCGGGAGTTGAACCTAAACGGGAAGCAATTTACTTTCTTTTCTATGAGGCATAGATCTTGGTCGCTCTTGGACATGGTGTGGATGACGGCCGAGATAAGATCTCTAGCCACTGTGGAAATACAGACTAATTTATGGGCTGATCACAACCCCAACCCCATTAAGAGACATAGAATTCCAGCAGTTAATTAAGAGAGAGATGGAGCTTTTTTTTAGGGAGAACGATAATAGGGAGACATCGTTACAAATCCTTTGGGATACGGCAAAAGCTTATATGCGTGGAGTGGCAATTAAATTTATCGCGAGGAAGAAAAAGGTTAAATTACGGGAAAGGGAGGAGTGGGTAGAGAAATTAAGAGAAGCAGAAGGGGACTTACAACTACACCCATTAGATCAAAGTTTGGGAGAGAAGGTTGATAGAATGAGACATCAGATTACGCTACTAGAACAGGTTGATTTGGTCCAGAAATTTTGAAGTGTCAGGCAGCACCATTTTGAGCACGCTAACAAAGCAGGGCATTGGTTGACTTACCAGTTGAAAAAAGAGAAAGAGAAAAGGTTTATTGATCAACTACAAGATGAGACAGGAGAGATTAGAGTAGATATGGATGGAAAGAAGAGAATTGCACAAGATTTTTTTTTCATGCCTATACTTTGGAGAAGAGGTACAGGAGAATAAGATCTTGGACTATCTGACTTATGTGGATCCCCCTGTAGTCCCACAAGACATGAGGGAGCTTTTAAATGAAGAGATAACAGAAGGGGAGATAGAAAGTGTGATTAGGAGTCAAAAGATGGGTAAGACTCCAGGGACAGATGGCTTGCCTGCTGAAATTTATAAATTGCTCTCAGAGACTTTGGTGAAATATTTGAAAGATCTATTTAATGCAGTTTTAGAGGAATCTGTAGTTCCCAAATCTTGGTCCGAAGCCTATATCACATTAATTCCTAAATAAAGCACTGATCACTCACAAATCAAGAATTATAGACCTATCTCCCTTTTAAATACAGATTATAAGAGATTTGCTTCTATCATGGCTGGTAGACTTAAAAGATTTTTCAGTAGCTTTATTCATAGTGACCAAAATGGCTTTTTACCATCTAGGCAGATTAGGGATAACTTGAGAATTATAATCGATGTGCTGGAGGCCCAACCCGATAAACAGTTAGCATTGGTATTCCTTGATGCCCAAAAGGCATTTGACAAGGTGAATTGGAGGTATCTAAATTGGTTATTGAGGTACATGGATTTTGGTCCAAGGTTTTTGAATGCATTCCAGGTGATTTATAAGGAGCAAACTGCCAAAATTTTGATTAATGGAGAGGAATCGGAAGAGGTGAAAATAGGAAGAGGAATGAGGCAAGGCTGTCCTATGTCTCCCTTGTTTTTTATTTTATCTTTGGAGCCATTTTTGAGAGCCTTGAGAGGAGACCCAGAAGTTAAAGGGTTGAGGATAAAAGGCCAAGAATATAAAGTTCAGGCATTCACGGACGATTTAGTGTTTATTATTGAAGAACCTATAAATTCAGGTAAGCGTCTCTTGGAGAAGTTGGAGGAGTATGGAGAGGTGGCAGGGTTACAGATTAACAGAGAAAAAACAAAAGTTATGGTAAAGAATATGACGATAGCGCAAAGGTTGGAGTTGCAAGGCAAGTTGGGGCTGCAGGTGGAACGTAAGCTAAAATATCTTGGAATCTGGCTCACAGAATGGTGCTCCTCAATTAAAGAAAATAACTATCAAAAATTATTGGTACAAATATCCAAGGACTTGGAGAAGTGGAACAAATTGCCCTGTCTCTATTTGGTAGAATAGCATTAATAAAGATGCAGGTTTTGTCGAGATTTCTCTTTCTTTTTCAAACAGCTCCTGTGAAGTTAGACAATTCATTTTTTAAGAATTTGGAGAGACTTGTTTCTAAATTTGTTTGGGCAAATAAAAAACCTCGGGTTAAAGCTAAGATAATGCAAGGACCAAAGGCAGAGGGAGGACTTGGGCTCCCTAATTGGAAGTATTATAATGTTGCGGTGTTGTTAGTTTGGATAAGGGAGTGGATGACTCTCCAAAATAGGCGGTTGTTAGCATTAGAGGGACATGATCTATCCCAAGGGTGGCATGCTCATTTGTGGCGGGATGTTCTGAACCAGCCCTCTTCTCGCAACCCCTATTCAAAAAGAAGAGACTGGAAAGCGTCCAAGGCTAAAAGGCTTCTGCCAAGATTTAATTACGCAGTTAACAAAAACACTAGAGCTTGTCTTCTCAAGCGGAAAAGTTGCTTTCAGCAACCAGCCCCTCCCCAAACACTCCTTTTATAGAGAGCTCAGGGCGTGGTCTCCCTGTGCCTCCTCCCGAGGAGTCCTGCAGCCTTTCTTTGTTTGTTCCTGCTTGACTGCCTCCTGCGTCGGGCGTCCTTGAACAGGGCCAGCTGTGGGTCATCTTCCTCCGCACTCTCGGGCTCACGCAGCTGAGAAGAGGTCCCCGGCTGAGGACTCTGCAAAGCCTCCAAACCATCATCAGCCGGTTCGTTTCCCTCCTCCAAACCATCATCAGCCGGTTCGTTTCCCTCCTCCCCCTCAGAGTCATCCGATACATCAGAGCCGGCTGTCGGACCCACAGGCTGGCCCTGAGTCACAACACGGGAGTCAGGAAGCCCACCAAAATATTTTGTTAGGCATTACTTGCGTAATATACTATTAGGGGCTTGGTCGTTAGTTAGGAAGAAGTTTTACACGAGGACACCGTATTGGCTGTCGCCGATGGAAGCATTGACCTACCCTAATGTGTTTAACCCAGAAAAAAGGTTGATTTATAAAGAATTATTGCATTCAAATGGAGAATTAAAATCTAAATTGCAATTGCAGGAACAGGGTATCCAGGTAGATTGGTGGGCGTATATGCAGATTCGCAGTCAGTTTATGAAGGAGAGAGTGGTGCCAGGGATTACTAGATAAGCTCAAGGATTCAATAAGATTCTTTTCGGGAAAAGTGAGAAGTTGCTAGCAAAATGTTATTCCTTACTATTGGATATGGATGGGTCAAATGAGCTTACAGAGGGCTTTAGGGTCACCTGGGAAAGGAATCTGGGTTACCAAATTGACCGTGATAATTGGCGGTCCATTTGGGAGAAAAATGTTAGGCTAACAAAATCTACTGCGTATAAGGAGAACGTTTATAAGATGATGTTTCGTTGGCATCTCCCTCCAGCTAGATTGGGCAAAATATTTTTGGGTGTGTCCCCAGCGTGTTGGAAGTGTGGAGAAAGAGAAGGCACCTATTACCACCAGTGGTGGACCTGCGGCAAAGCGAGGAAGTATTGGCATCAGCTTCATATATGGTTGAATGAGATTTTAGGACATTCTGTTAAATTGACTCCTGAGATGTTTTTGTTAGGCTTAAAACCAGACAATCTGAATAGATCTGCATGGTATTTGATGTTGCATTTGTTAACGGTGGCACGGATATTATAGGCTAAATATTGGAAGAATTCTGTTAGTCCTCCCGAGGATCTGTTAATCAAGAAATTTATTGATTGTGCGGAATCAGACCGTTTGACCATGCTGTTGAAAGATAAGGGGGATACAGATTATTATTTATCTTGGAGACCGTGGTATGAATGGTTGACAAAAAGGGATGTTTACAGGAAGGATTGATTATACAATGTAACAGAAACTTGTCTAAATTATTAGAATGTTTATTATTACGTTTTGTATTTTTTTTAAAGAATTTTAATAAGCACTGCAATGTATTGTTATGATGTAGTTGTGGATGATTTCAATAAAATAAAAAATATATTAAAAATGTATTCTGGGATACGTGGGATAGGCATCTTATTTTGGAGGAGCCATATGGTTTGTTCAAGGTTCAAAATATTTAACATATTTCAGAGATGGGCAACATGGTGCTCACGAGCACTAGTACAACCAAGGACATCTATTTTTGAGCCCATCAACTCTGTGTCCCATTTGATGTTATTATTGATTTATTTAGATTTCATGAGAATATACTTGCTGGATCAGCAAGAATTCCAATGCACTTCAATGCATTCCAATGAATTCTCCAATGTATTCCAGAATTTTGTTTCTCAAAACCGCTAACCAAATGCCTCTGGGGTGTTTGTAAGTAGGAGAAGGAAGTATAACCCCACACACAATTGTTTCTCTACAATTGGCGTTATGTGTAACCTTCCCTCAATCCAGAGGTAACACTAAATCTTCACTATTATCAGCCCTTGATAGACTTGTCCCAAAGCCATCTAAATTAGTTATCACTATACATTAGAAACAGAAATAAGCATCACCCCCTATAGCCAGCAATGACTACCGGATAAAATCCATAGGGACTCCTTACCTTTAGTATATCTTATGGTACTGAATTTCAGAGATTAATTTTGCATTATGTGAAGTGCTTTCTTTTCTCAGTTGTAAGTCTCTTTCAATCAAATTCATTGACTGACCTCTGATCCTCATGCTTTAGAAAGTGAAAAAGTTCTACTTATTCCAGCTTTTTCCTGCCATAAATGACTTTATGTTTGGTTGTTTGGTTGTTTTGATTTAATGTATGTCACACATTTTCTTCACAAGCTGAAACTGGTGCATATACCACTCTCTCCTCAAGTATTTGTCTTGATTTAAAGTCACACATTAACCTTCCATGTGTCTATCCAAGTTCAGCATTTAACCACTACATCACACCAACTCTTTATATGTATAAAGTGCTGTTTTTCCAAGTCAAACATTCCCAATTTTACTTTTTCTCAGCTGAAGATATTTGAGCCTTTTTTGACTTTTGGGTTACTCTTTACTACTCTTTTCCCACCTTTAATATAATGAGCATATGATATTCTACCTGTTTATACATAATAAACATATAGAATAAATACTTTCATTTGCAATCCTTTGCCTTATTATCTTTATTCATTCATTCATTCATTGAATTATTCTTTAATGTGGATTTTTGGTTTCTTTATATCTTCTATATACTTGACTTGACACAAGTTAACATCCTGAATGAGCCAAAGACATCCTGAAGAGATCCAGAGAGATAATGTTGACAAAAATGTGCAAGAATATTTATGTAAGTGAAGAGGGATGAAACATTCTGTAAGTCTCAGAAAACCAGATAGTATTCAAAGGAGGCTCAGATAGGCTCCTCTTTGAATCATTAGGGTAGTAGAAGGAAGGGAATTAAAATACAGTCAGATTCTTTTAATATAGCCTACTTCAATGAAAAAAGGGACGCGGTGGCTCAGTGGGTTAGGACGCTGAGCTTGTCGATCAGAAGGTCGGCAGTTTGGCGGGTCGAATCCCGAGTGCCGCGTAACAGAGTGAGCGCCTGTTACTCGTCCCAGCTTCTGCCCACCTAGCAGTTCGAAAGCACGTAAAAATGCAAGTAGAAAAATAGGGACCACTATGGTGGGAAGGTAACAGCGTTCCGTGCGCCTTTGGCGTCTAGTCATGCCAGCCACATGACCACGGAGACGTCCTCGGACAAACGCTGGCTCTTCGGCTATGAAACGGAGATGAGCACCGGCCCCTAGAGTCGGAAACGACTAGCACGCATGTGCGGGGGAACCTTTACCTTTACCTTTTTACTTCAATGAAAAATAACTCTAATCTTTCTGTGTACGGTAGTTGGTTTTCTCATCTATTTCAGCATACACGTATATTAAAATTAGTCATAGGACCCCACATTCATGTTCATTTAATTGTTTGTCTGTTTTTGCAATGCCCACAAGTCCTTGGAATGGGTGACTATTTGGGGTCTATCAAATTTATCAGTCAAGTGTTATGAAAACCCATTTATTATTTCTGACTTTTCCTGAACATATTTCATTGCTTTGTTCTTAGTTTTATCTGTTACAAAGTCTGATTTAGATGGTACCATGTTTTAAACTCCAAAACTTTATGGATTCATTATATTCTATTCTATTAACCCAGTTTTAATTGCATGTGAATTTATTGTTGCAAGCTACCTTGGGAGAGTATCTGCCCTTGAAGGTGGCCTTTAAAAATTAATAAAATCAGTGATACAATGAAATAATTAAATATTGGAATTTCTCTTCTCTTTATGCAATATAATACTCTCCCCAAATCATACCCATGTATCGGCATCCAGACAAATGGCTGGGGAATTATTGTTTTTAATTAAACTCCTCTTCTATACCTATGTTCCCATGTAAAAGTTCGATAGCCCAAATGGCTTTTAATCTGCCTAAGTGGTTAATTCAGTGGAATGAGTCTCTAGGAATGCATTTCGCCCCCTATAAATGCAGGAATTTAGCATTAGTCCGAGCACTGCTTAAATGAATTTGCTTATTGTAGCTCCAAATCACATTGCCTTTATTCACACCATCAACTAAGCACACATAATTTGGCACATGGAATGGTGCTTGCTCAAAGGATGTCCAAACATTAAAGGTGTATAGAGAGAAGCTTTAGCTTCCTTACATGTTCCTGGAGAATCCATTTTCAGGTGAAATATAAAGTAAAACTTTATTAGCAGAGAGCTAATTGTCAATCTTGCTTCCCAGAGAGAAGACTGAGAATTGTGGTTCAACATGGACTTATCATAACCTCAATGCAAAACTAATCTCTCTTCAAGGAATACATCAATGTTCTGCTATTCAAAGGAACTCAAAAATTCTTTTCTACTTGGGAATGTAGGTAGAAGAAAGTTCATAATATCTTCATGGAGGGTGGTAGTGGGGGAATCAAAGTATTCATCATGTTACCATAGTAATCCTTGTAATAGTCTTGTAGATGGGGAAAAAGTGTACAGTTGCCTCACAGATTCATGCACCTTGTATTTCCTCTGTAACTGCTAGTTGAATTTACTATGTCCTGAAGTCATGCCAAGCAGCTGACACTTCTCCAATATGAAGCCCCATGGATTCAACTAAAATAATACAAACATATTTTATACAACATCCATTACATAAGTAATGTATAAATATACAGTGATATTCTTCATCATTCAATTCATATTTTGCCTTTTAACCCAGAGGGCACTCAAGACAGCTACAGGAGAAAGAAATAAGACTGCATATATTCATAACTAATCAATTGTTCAGAATATAGCTAGGATCTCATTTTTATTAAAAGGCTGGCCAAATCCTGCCCCTTGTGTTTCCAATTTCCCATTAAAGGGACATGTTTTTGGTTAGTTTCTCTCTTATAGAAGGAGCAAAAAAAGTTTCTGTAAAAATTTATAGGTGCCCAAGGTGGAAATAGCAGTTGCTTGCCTACTTAACTTTTTTCTCTTTTAAGAATTGCAGTCAGGTGATCATTCCTAGGAAGAAATGACAGTCGAAGAAAAGCTCCCATGGTGCTTTGACTCAACAGCTAGGCATGAGGGCTTTTTTAAAGCCACTACTTAAAGGCATGTTCTAGGGAGGTGGAGGAAAGGGGGAAACGACTGTGGAATCAAAGCCTCTCTCATTTTTGACATGTGTTGCAGCTGCCATTTTGGTTTTTGACTCCCCTGTGACTACTGTTTTCAAGTTATGAGAAGTTTTATCTCATCTTTCATCACCTGCAAACTCCAAAACAAAGTCACAAGTTCTCTTTCTATACAGTATACCCTATTTAAAGTAATGATGTATTTGCTTTCCCCACAAATCAAAGGGGAGCAAACAAGATTTGAATGCAGAGGGATGAGGGAAGTTGTTTTATGCTTGTCCATTGACAAGAAGCAAGGAATAACTATATAAATACCTACTTTCAGATGTACATGGTGCCTCAATAGATCATTAATTGCTGCTAATGAGCCATTGTTAGTATTAGAAAGATTTCTTAGATAGTTTGCCCAGCTATATCTAGACTTTTGGATTAATTCTTTAAGGATTCCATCTTGATTTGCTGAGGGTTTTTTTTTTTAGCTTCTGATACCATTTATTCTGTATACTACAAAGCAGAAGAGATTATCCCTTAATTAAGTGCTTTTTACCCCTGTGACATCTTTGAGTACACTGGCTTTTCATTAAATTATTTTTTTCAGCAACTTTCTAGCCTCTACTTTCATATTAGTAACTCTTTTCATTTCTGAGCTGTTAATCCAGGGACCAGTCAAATTAGCCATATAGCTAGTTAGAGAGCTTAATAACAGTGAATATTTTTACATGACTTTAAGTCATTATTTGAAATCTCTGCTGTAGAAAATGCTGAAATTCAAAAATAGAAAACATGAAATGAATTCATGGTTTATTCAATGCATGATCCAGTTTATTCTTATAATAGCAAAGTACATTATTACTGTTTATTATTCTTAACACCGAGTAATTGCAATGTTCAACCAAATAATATTTTAATAGTTATTTTTTTACTTAATTAACTAGTCAATTAATCTAAATATTAAGTCAAGACATCCAATTTACAGTAATATAATTTAAACAAAAACTATTGACTAATTTTTCTTTAATCCGAATTTCGTACTGAAATTTTCAAGGAAGATAATTTACACTGTAACAAGCAAGTAAGAATCATTGATTGTTAGAAAAGGAATTATATCTAATATTTTTGTTTCTTCATTTGTGAGTTAAAAATGAATCTGTTTCTCACTAATGCTTTATTCGTAACACCATTCAATTTTGTATTTTTGTGCATTTTTTAAAAAAAAACTCTCAAAACAGTTTTTTGAGTATATTTTCAAAATGTTTCTTGTCTCTCATAATGTACATTTAAATGTGCATTTTTGAAAGATTACATTGGTGAGAAATGCATTGCAATGTCCAGAGAACTAGAAAATTTAGTGGATAGCTAATTGCTATCATGCGTCTGAGATATCAGAGCACATAACTCTGTATTAGAAGAGTTTTCACTAGGAGTAAAAGAATAGGAAAGAAAATAACTGCTTATTATCCTTTTTGCTAGTTGGAAAAAGAGTTTCATTGTGACAAAATTTTATGACTGTGGGGCTGCCACTTACTTGTTCATTTATTTTGCCTTTATTTTCTTCTTTCCTCATCTCCTCTATGAAGTCATCAACATAGCCAAATTGTATAGTTCTATCTCACTAGAGTAAGCAGTTGGTGCATGATGCTCATAGATAACTTTATGAAGTTCTGAACTGTTTAGGTTTCCAGAGCATTTCTGTGCCATCTGCAGAGTCTGAGGCAGCTCACAAAAGGAAAGTTACTGTAAATACAAAGGTAAAAAATACAAAAAGCTCAGAAAATCACTAACTCACATTAGTTAGTTCTCATCCAAGATTTGCAGTATTGGTAGAAAATATCACAAGATTTTGGTTATCTCATGAGATGTTATCTATTTATTTACTTATTTTTTTTTAAAAAAAACACATTAGTTTTAATTTGGAGTTGCTGAAGGTGCCAGCTGGGCCCAATATAAGTGCCATGGTGCATGCAAGAATTATGTTGCTGATTCCAGGCTTGTAGGCTAGTTCTTAGAATTGTTTATGATCATAAATATATAGTAAGCCTTTATATTTTCAAATCAGTACTCAACAACTGATCATCCTTCACCTCTTCCAATCATGTTGCTGATATAATTGAAAATATAGTCTCCATACTTCCTGTACAGCTTTGTCCAGCAGGAAGCCTAAGTCTGCACATAGCCATCTCCATGTGAATAGAACACTGAAATTGGTACTACAACAGGTGTTAATGTTTCTATGGAACATTCTACTGCATTTAGAGCATGGGTGTCAAACTCACAACATCACATGACATGTCGCAACGTATCGTGACTTTTTTGCCATTGCCGGCAATGGGGTGGGTGTGGTTTCACTATGATTCATCCAGCCTGTGGTCCAGCAGTTTAACACCCCTGATTTAGAGCCTCCTTGTTGCAGATAATTACATTTTCAGCATTGAGAGAATTGAAAATAGTGGTCTAACTAGTCTTTTCCTACTTTCTGTTCTATAAGACTGCCTCTTTCAATCACTAACTTGATTTGTCTGGGGACTACCTGAATAAAGTTTTAGTGGTCTTTATAATGGAAAGGTCAAGATCCAGATCTGTCTGTGCACATTGGTCATAATATCCAGTGCACATACGTTATAAGCAATAAATTTCATAGTGTTGCTTATAATATCCCACAAAAAAACTTTGAAACTTTTTTTTAAAAAAAATCAAAAATATCAATGCCCTTTGTAATGTTTTCTGGTTTTGTCTTACTAAAAAGTATCATGTGGGGTTAATTGCTGGAAGGTTGTTTAAGCAGGGAAGCTGGCTAATGGCTCCCAGCTCCTCAGACAACCTGTCTCCAGTGCCGCCATTGGCTGGCTCTTGGGCGGCAATAGGTTGCTTTAAACCTATTGGCCGCCACCTAGAGGCCATGGTATAAATAGCTGCATTCACAGCCCTGTTTCTCAGTTCAGTTCCTGTAAGCAAATAAAGAATGATTCTTGCTGAACACACTTGCCTCATCTCGTCAATCAAGCAACAAAGCCAGTATATAACACTCTTTCTATCCTGTTTCTTCAAACTCCAACTTTTGCTTCAATACAGTGTCAAATAAAATACCAGTCAAAATTTTACAAGACTTCTGATTGACTCATTGCATGTGTTAGGTCTATGGCAATTTTACCCATTGTTTACCTAAAAAGAAACTGCCTAAAAAGGCTTGTCTTTATATACCATGGCAATTATATTTTTGTGATTCTGTATCTCTGTATGTTTATCATCTTATAACACTAGAAGAAATGGAAAGCAAGGCCATTTCATTTGTTCTGCTGAGGCCAACTCTTCTTTTTTCTGTACTTTTTCCATCACAGCTGATAATTATAAAAATTAGTAAGCAATTTTAAAATATTGTGCCTGAGTTTGCATAGTTTCTTTTATGGAGACATTTGTGCCTGAAGATTGACAAGGAAGGTCAAAGGACTTTCCCTCTTCTGGAAAGTCACATTGTTGTTTCATAGGAAACCAAATTCCCATTTATGGTTGACAAAGATGGGGTCTTTGATACACTCAGAAGAAATTATCTGAGAAGGAAAGGCAAATGGTTCCCAAAGGTTTTAATTAATTGCTTTAGTCTTCCAAGCCTAATCATAATTGGAATAAATCAACTTTAGTCAAGCCAAGACCTACACTTGTGGAATCTTCCCATAATAATCTCTAAGAAATGAAACTTCTAAAGGGAGCAAATTCTTCTTTGCTCTCAAGAACTAGCTATATCTCAGAGTTCCCCAACTGCAATACAATCTAGGAATCATATCACTGACCTCTTTTCTCAGATTGTTGTAAGAATGGTTAGACTTGGGTATATGAAAACCAGCAAACATGAAAGTATGAAAGTGCATGATGCCATGATTAAAGTATTTACAATGCTTAAGATTAGAATTTTAGTAAAATAGTTCACATTTCCCACTTAAAGCAATTTGCTACATTGTTCATATTACAAATGTAATAAGAGAATCTCATGGTTAAGCTATTCTGTTACTTGATGGTTTAATTAATAACATGCAAGCTATAAAAGTCAACATCAGCAGCCATACTAGATTTTTTCCATTATATTTTAAAACATGGCAATTACATATTGCATTTCTGAACAAAGTGATATCAAGAAGCTGTCAGTTAAAGTAAAGGTAAAGGTTCCCCCGCACATGCATGCTAGTCATTTCCAACTCTAGGGGCCGGTGCTCATCTCCGTTTCAAAGCCGAAGAGCCAGCGCTTGTCTGAAGACATCTCCGTGGTCATGTGGCCGGCATGACTAGACACCAAAGGCGCACAGAACACTGTTACCTTCCCACCATAGTGGTCCCTATGTTTCTACTTGTATTTTTACGTGCTTTCGAACTGCTAGGTTGGCAGAAGCTGGGACGAGTAACAGGCGCTCACTCTGTTACACGGCACTCGGGATTCAATCCGCCAAACTGCCGACCTTCTGATCGACAAGCTCAGCATCATAACCCACTGAGCCACCGCGTCCCAGTGTCAGTTACACTGATGCAATTCTAGTCATGCATAAAAATGTTATGTGCATGTCTATTTTACTAATGTATAGGAAAGTACGGTATGTAGTGCAGTTCATATCTTACAGAAAATAATTCAGTGAGGATACAACACATGTCCATTCAAAGATATCTTTGGATGTATATTACATTCATCTTAGTTCTTCTTGATAAGTACATAAACAGAATTGTTCTGGTTAGGGTGATAAATATTTCTAGTTCAACATTCCATGTCACATAAAAGCAGTCAATCAAATGCTTTTCTCCTCTTTGCTGCTGTTGTCTCTAGAAATTTAGCCAACAAGTGATGTATATACAGCTTGCTTGTCTATATGGTTCAGATTATTGCAACTGGGTGCCTGCATAAGCATTTATTTTTACTCTGCACAGAGAAAAATAGCAAACTCATTCATTTTCTATTCCAGACCATTTGAATGGCTCACCTTGCAAGATAAAAGGAATGATCCTTTATGTAGATCACCTCATCTGTACATTGTGAATGAAGAAAAGCATCCAGATGAATGTGGTATGGACATATAAATTGTGTGTGTGTGTGCACGTGTGTGTGTGTGTGTGTAAATCATTGTGAATGTGAAAGGTTGATGCTGACCCATTTAGGTTCTGGCCCTTCTTCCAGAGCAGAAGACTAGGAGGACAACATCCTATTGTAGAAGTGAGCAATCTCACAACAGTCTGCCAGCAGCTGGCCACAGGTCTCCCCCCCCCAATGTGCCTGCCTAACCTGGTAGGGCAGCCCACACAATTTAATAGCTAAGAGAAAGTACAATCCTTCTGCAAAAGCTGCATAGTGAGGAGAAGGGCAACTCATCCCCACCCAGCCCTGCTTTTTCTATGCTCTTCTTGTTTCATGTGTTCTAAGTTGTCACTTGGATAAACTTGCTGCAGTTTGCCAGTTTGGAGACAGTGGAGTGCATGGAGAGGGTGGAGAAACCAAGCAGGATACCGCCCCCCCCCCAGGGATAGTGGTGTGGGAGAAGGACAGAGTCTGCTAAAGCTTGGCAGCTGGAGAGGGAAAAACTCTTGCTCTCCATGAGTCATAAAGGTAAAGGTAAAGGTTCTACCACACATGTGTGCTAGTCGTTTCCAACTCTAGGGGCTGGTGCTCATCTCCGTTTCAAATCCGAAGAGCCAGTGCTTGTCCGAGGATGTCTCCGTGGTCATGTGGCTGGCATGACTAGATGCCAAAGACGCACGGAATGCTGTTACCTTCCCACCGTAGTGGTCCCTATTTTTCTACTTGCATTTTTACGTGCTTTCGAACTGCTAGGTTGGCAGGCGCTCACTCTGTTACATGGCACTCGAGATTCGACCCGCCAAACTGCTGACCTTCTGATCAACAAGCTCAATGTCCTAACCCACTGAGCCACCGCGTCATACACACATAATATTGTGAGTTTCTAGAGAAGTTTTAATGTAGGATAAATCAATGCATAGCAACATGTTGCAATCTGATTTTGAACCTTGCCTGCCAAACAGAACAAGGAAATTATGTTGTGAAGTTGTTGGTTTCTGAATTTTCACAGACAAGGCAAAAAACCAAGAAAGAAGTAAAAATGGCATCCTTTTGTGCTGTGACTCCACAATCAGGGGTACAAATTTCTTTTGTGATCTCCTGCTCTTGGCCCAGACATTCAGGGATCTGGATTCTTCTCCCAACAATGCATGGTGAAGGCCAACTTGTGCTGTCCACTGGGCCCTCTGTTTCTTGGGAAGGAAGGTAAGTGGATAAAAGTGCTAAATCCACTCTGCACATCTAACTAATTGTGTGACATACTCAATGAAATAATAGAACAATAAGCTGGAATTAAGGAGGAATTTCCTCACAGTGAGAACTATTAGTGGAGTGGCTTGCCTTCAGAGGTTGTGGGTTCTTCATCATTGGAGGTTTTCAGTAGGAGATTGGAAGGCCATTTGTCTGGAGTTGTGTGAGGTCGCCTGTTTGGGCAGGGGGGGAATAGAGGATCTCTGGTGTCCCTTTGAGTTCTATTATTCTGAAATATCAGGGCATTAGGATAAAATGGGTTGGACTGGAAGACCTCCAAAGTCTCTTCTAACTCTCTTATTCTGTTCTTTGACGTAATTACCTTCTGCACTTAAAATATATAACCCCCTTCTCTCTTCCACCCCAAACACAAAAAACTCCCCCCCACACACACATACACCCTGTAAGATCCCTAAAGTAACTTCTCTAAGTTTTAAACATATAACACAATCAAAATTTCTAATGGGCAATATGCATATTCCATGGACAGGAGCAGATGCAATGATTCAAAAACTATGTCTATGCCACACCTTTTTGGAAATGACATATGAATACTGACCCATCTGTCTGATAGGAGTTGCCAACTGTTCTGGCAAGTTCATCAAAAACTGGTTTGTGCACCTATTATTTTCATTTAGCTTTTTTTGTCTTTTTTTTAATCCCATTTATATCCCGCCCTTCTCCGAAGACTCAGGGCGGCTAACAATTTCAGCACAAACCAATGTGCTTAGCAATAGCCTTCATTCTATGTATATGCCTGCTTATTAGGGCTTTCGCCCCCCCCCCCAAGCGGCATTATTACAAAGTCAGCTTATTGCCCCCAACAATCTGGGTCCTCATTTTACCTACCTCGGAAGGATGGAAGGCTGAGTCAACCTTGAGCCTGGTGGGATGCGAACCTGCACTAATTGCAGGCAGCTGGTGTTATTTAAGGAGGCATTAGCCCACTGCTCCACCAAGGCTCACTTTGATGGAAGAGATGCATAGGAGATACTCTATGTTCAGTTCAAGAGTTACACAATGGACATTCCTTTAGCGCAAGGGATCAATTTTCAGTTTTGAAATGAATGGAGAAAATAAGATAATGGGGGATCTATATTTTTATGAGAATGTCTTGAAAGAAAGTCCAGAATAAAAGGTTATATATATATATATATATATATATATATATATATATATATATATATATATATATATATATATATATATTATTTTTTGCGGTGGCGGGGTGGGTGGGTGGGGAGTCATCACCTATCATGCACATATGAGTTTGTGGCAATAAATAACAAATTAGTTTTGCATTCCTACAATGACTTGGAACTTCCATTTTCTTCTCAACTCCTTAATTTGGCAAAATGAAGGAGCTTATCATGTCTTTTTATGGTCTGCCGTATATGGTTGTTTGGCTATTTTCGGTGTGCAAAATGACAAAGTTAAGCATGATTGGAAACATTATTAAAGGCAATCTCCACAACCTCTCTATACTAAACACTCTGATAAAATAAGTGAGATATATTAGTTAGCAATGAAAAGGAATGATGATGACAGCTATGCAATAGCGGTGTAAAATCAAAACTAAACTGTCTCTTATTACAGACTTTAAAATGGAGACATAGATTAAGTTGTGAAAATTGTATCTTTGATTAAAAATTGATAATGTAATCATATTCTCTGTCTTATTAGGAGGCATTAACTCCAATAACAATTTGCATGCAAACACACTAATAAGACAGAGGTGGGAACAATCTAATAATGCAATAATTTAAAAATCCTTTTTTTCTCTTTTTTTTCCCTCTTTTTTTATATATTTTATATTAATAGTGTTTGTAGTTATCCTATATGAGCTAGAGAGTGATAGATTTTAGAGTTTACGGTTGTTAGCATATGATTGTTTATGATTCTTTTTTTTTTTGTTTTTTATACCTTGTACTTAGCTCTGGGAAGTCGGGGGGGAGGGGGGGAGGGGTAAGGAGGGAGGGATAGGGGAGGGGTAGGGGGGTTTGTTAAAGATAAAATGTATGATAAAACTTTTCAATAAAAAAAAATAATTTAAAAATCTGCATATCC
Organism: Vipera berus; assembly: GCF_964194415.1. Lineage (NCBI taxonomy): Eukaryota > Metazoa > Chordata > Lepidosauria > Squamata > Viperidae > Vipera > Vipera berus. The sequence goes on from NC_138202.1 coordinate 39,129,050, forward strand.
AACAGAATGCATTCCTGGAATAGGAAAATTAGCTGTAAGTCTGATGTAGAAGATGTTAATATTTTATGGTCCCTTTTAAATCATGCTCTAATGGTGTTGTTTCTTGAGCTGCCAGCGAAAGAGTTCTTCTCAGTTACACTGTCATTTGTGTGTTCCAAATCCTTCAGCAAAATCCCCCTTTGCTTAATACTTCCCATAATTTCTCACCAATTCAGTAAGTGTTAGGCTCACATAAACAGCACTGTTTAAAGCCAGAAGTAGAGGCCAAGAAGACTGAAGGTGCCTTAATAAGTGGGAAACCCAATAGTCTTGAATTTACAGAAATATGCCCAGTTATATATATTTTAGCTGAGATGGATTTGTCTTTTATTTTGCTCCATACCATATAACTACGTCCAGCTCAAGCAACTGTCAAATGACACATGATCCACTGGGTTGCAGAATCAAAGTTTCCCACAGTGCTGAACATATCATTTCTGTATTGGCCAAAGTGGACAGCAGTGTCTATGCCACAACTATGTATAACAAATGGGGTTTGATTTCTTGTACTGTTCCATAAGTGAATAAATAGCTACACATGGGAATAATGTTCATGATGTGGCATAAAGATAGTTCAGAGAAATGTGTTAGCTCTAGTTAGCAGATACATGATACTAATCCAAAACATATAAATATGAAAATACATATTCCTGATGTGAGAATTCTAATAGATCAGATGAGTTTTGCTTTTTCTTGTGTTATAGAGAAGTGAAGTTATTTCAGAATTAGATCTATGAGACCTAGTGCATGGATTTGTATTACAATCCAGGTTTTGCAGATAATGAACTTCATTCAGGGTTCTTTATCAACAAGGTCTGCTATGTCTACTTCTGGAACCACTTTTTTTCATCCATCCCTATTGTACAATGTAGTGTTGATATTTAAATAAATTGGAAGATTCTGAGGTTTTATTTGTTTGCTCTATGCACATTTGGCCATGCAAGTAATAGCAATAGCCCTTAGACTTATATACTGCTCCATAGCACTTCACAGCCCTCTGTAAGAGGTTTACAGAATCATCACATTGCCCCCAACAATCTTGGTCCTCATTTTTACAGACCTCAGAAGGATAGAAGGCTGAGTCAACCTTGAACCACTCAGAATGGAACTCGTGGAGTGAACAATGAGTTAGCCTGAAGTACTGCATTCTAACCACTGCACAACCACGGCTCTTATAAGTTAACTTTTTATGAGTGGCCAGTGATAAGCAAATTTCAGATATGAAATCATGGATGTGAATGAGATCTGGCTGCAAGAATTGCCATCCCGTTAATCACCAGGGTTGATTCAGCTAAGCTAGGTGGGTTTTCCCTTTGTCTCTCATAACTTCATGTACATTTGTACTGAAGCTGCATATTCAGTGGAAGGGGATGACCATCCCAGATAGATATCTTCAATTAAACATGTACAATATGAATTCACTAGTCATATAAGAACAATCAGAAGTAATTCCTTTGCAATGCGTTATTTCACCAAGCAGCTACAAGTAAAGACCTCTTCACCATTTTGAGGGCCAGATATTTATATTGCTCTGTAAATGATTCAGTCCATTGTAGGTCAGTCTACAAAGCATTTGATCTGATTCAGTCCACAGTTCTTCAGCACAATTTGCAGAAAGTGATAATGGGAAATACTAAAATGACAGTGACATTTCATTTTTTAAGTAAGGAATAAGGCTCACTGCATTTCAGAGAAATTGGAACAGGAGGGTTTCTATTATGCTTCCTTAAACTTTTTAAAAGTATCCATATATATTTTACTCCAGATAGAATTAGATGATTTTTGTGGTTCAGACAACCTCTATAGCACGTGTGTCAAACTTGCTGCATCACGTGATGTGTTGCAATGTATCACAACTTTTTTTTCATTGTCAGAGCTGGGTGGGCATGGCCTCCATATGATGCAACCGGCCCATGTTTGACACCCCTGTAGGGTCCTCACTACATATGACTATGTGAAGCTAGACAGCCATATGTCAATGAGGCTTTAATCTGGATTTTGACACTAAACAAGATATTGAACTTAATGTCCTAAAGGACAGGTTCATGAGTCCATGACTACCTGTGCCAAATTTCACAGAAATAGGTTTAGTGGAGTTTATGGAAAACAAAGGGAAGATCGTAAAACCTGTTGTTGCCTTTAAAAAAACAAGATATCTAGATGTTCAAACAGGACATAATTGGACATTCAAGCAAATATTAAGACATTAATTCAGTGTTATTTGGTATGGTATAAAATAATCCATAGTTAGGCTAGTTAGTGAGGTAAGATAATTCCTGAGGCATCATAATACAACCATACAAATAAGGTTAAGTCACTTTCTCCTGTGACTTTTGTTGATCAGGCTGATGATAAAAGACATTCTGTTATGGAGATAGATTTATCTAATGCCTCTCTAGCTTTTTCACTGGTGGTACCTTTTATAAATAATAAAAGGTACTGTGAATGTGTATGCATGTGTGGTCTTTTTGCTGCACTACTGTATGTATGCACTACATAAAAGCTCAGGAGAAATAGATTGGGATTGTAATTGTGTGAAAGATTTTGAAATGGAGTAATGGAAAATAGTCCCACTCTTTTCACTGTATGTGGGTAAAAATAACAAAACAAATCCAGAAACATCTGTTTCAAATTATCTGATCTGTCCCCAAATGAGTTTTTGGCCATATTAGAAGCATAACCCCAAAGTACAGCTATAAGAGTTGCTATTGACTATGGTTAACAGACTCACTTGGAGGCTTTTCAAGCTCTTTGATACTGTAGACATTCTGATGAACAAACATATGGAGAGCTATGTACAGAGCAGAAAACATTCTCTCTCCCTATTGTTTCCAAACTCCACACATTCAGTATGATCAGGACCCTAATCAAGCAGGATCACAGGTTCCATAATTAGCCATACTTTAGTTAAGTACATAACAGAATAACAGAGTTGAAAGGGACTGTGGGGGTCTTTTAGTCCCCTGCTCAAATAGGAGACCCTATACCATTTCAGACAAATGGCTGTCCAGTCTCTTTTTAAAAGCCTCCACTGATGAAGCACCCACTACTTCCAAAGGCAAGCCATTCCACTGGTTTATTGTTCTCACTGTCAGGAAATTTCATCTTAGTTCTAGGTTGCTTCTCTCCTTGATTAGTTTCCATCCGTTGCTTCTTCTCTTGCTATCTGGTGCTTTGGAAAATAGGTTAACCCCCATCTTTTTTGTGGCAGCCCCTCAAATATTGGAACACTGCTATCATGTCACTCCTAGTCCTTCTTTTATGTTGTGATTTGCAAAATAGGTTCCATGTATATGCTTATGCCCATGGAGTACCAAAAATAGACTAAACAAATTATTGAAATAAAATGTAAAGGATCTAGAAGCAATTCTAGCCACTCTGAGATTCAACCTACATGACAACTAGGGGAAGAGAAAGATTCTGCTTAGCTTATTTTCTACCCATTTTAAAGCCCACATACATTTTAACAAAACTAAAGCCCACATAAATGTTAATAAAATGCAGAAATGAGTAAAAGCCCACACCCCTTTCTTCCATACAGATATCTGTATGTATTTGTATGTATCTGTATTTGTATGTAGTCATTGGAGTTGGAAGGGCTCTTTAGGTCATTAAGTCCAACCTCCTGATTAACATTTATTACCTTATTTGTAGGTTTACAATTGTCCATGTGATATTGTTTACAATTCTTATCACACTTCTGTGTATTCCTCACTAGAGACCTAAAAAGGAGGCTATTTTCACCTTCTGAGTTTTGCATATGGTTTTTAATGAATTCTTAATTTCCATGGGATTTTCAATTATATGCGTGCATGTGTATTTAGGATTTATTGGCAATATTAATTACTTGTTGCCATTTATAATGCAATAAAAATCATTTATCCCCAGGTATCACTCATGTTGATTTTATATTGCCACAGCCAATAACATTTTGTGTACATTAATTAGAAATCATCCCAAGGACATGAATATTAAGGTTGCAGCTCTACATACACATACCTGAAGTGAGTCCCATTGAACTGAATAAGCTTTCTTCTTGCATTGGATTGTGTTAGTTTAAAAGCCTCTCTTCTGTGTGATTGGCACTATAATGTTTAAATAACCATAATCTGTACATTACTTTGTCAGATACAGAATTTCAAAATCTGTGCGTAACATTATATAAGCCAGTATCTCTATATTGCTGATGCTGCCGACCTGCACTGTCCAGGAACCTTTGCCAGTTTGGCTAATAGTAAGGGTTGTTGGGCACGATGCATGATTGGTATGCAAGTTTTTGGCTGGTGCAATACTTTCTTTTTCAGTGTGCTTATTACCAGTTGTTTGGGTTTTGGAAGAAAGGCTCCCAGATTGCAGATTACTTGATCGGGAGCCATACAGTCTGGTCCTAGGCCACGTGTATGGGCTATATATGACTACATTAAGTGATTAGATACACTCTTTTTTCAAGTAAATGTATTAGCCAGATGCTTGAGCTATTTTTATATACATTCCCACTATGTCCCATTAGAAATCAAAGTAAGATCCGCATTGATCACAATATGTCTTGATTGTGTTGTGCTTTTTTCTGAATTGCTATTATATATTTTTTGGAATCTTAGCTTCATTTTTCAAACCACAAGTGAGTTATTTGGGAGTCTAAATTTTCAGAATGTTTGCTGAAATGAACATCTGAAAAATAATACTAGCCCACTTGAAAAAGCCTTCAATTGACTAAGAATGGAGAAGTAACCTAAATCCTTTTCACAAAGCTTTTCAGAGATCTTATTTTAATCATGTCCATTTATGCTAACTGTAATCACCCACTTAATTGATTTAAATGTTTAGGGCCAGTATTATTTAATGATTGAACTTTTTCTAGACTCACTTTCCTCTTCAGCACTTAAGATGTCTGGAAAGGTTTGGATAGTTATGAGTTTTAACCTGATCTACCTCTCAAGACAATTCTGAGTATGCAAAAGGAACAAAGAACAGCCATTTAAATTACCTGCAAGAAATACAGAACAGAAATGCAATACATAAGAACAAAAAGTTTGGCTGGGTTTGGAAAACATTCATGCTGTTACAAAAGTGGATTTAAGGGAGAAGGCCTGGAGCACTTAGCATTTCTAGACAAAAAAGCAAGGTATAAATGTGAGACACTTAAATATCTTATTTGCTTATTTATTTAGTGTTTTTTTAATGTGCTGTATTGTGTGGCTGTCACCAAAGTGGCACTAATAATAGAGCAGTGTATTGGGTTCTTTCTGTTGGCCAGCACAATTGTAGGAGCAGTTCTGACATTTGGATTCCCTACAGTGATGTTGAAGACTGTGACCTAGTCTAGCCTTTCCTTCTTTCTCTCTCTTTTTCATTCCTTTTTTTCTTTAAAGCCCCATGTTTATTTCAGAGAGCTCAGAGCTTCTTTGCTACATAGTTTTCTTAAAGGCAAGCTTCCCAGTGGATGCGTTAATCATGTGCTTTACATCTTGTCATATCACATAACATTTTGAGTTTGACTTAACTTGGTGTGATATGTCACAATCCTACACTGTATGTGCCCCAGGGAACTTTAAATCAGTTTGCTGAAAAACACAATTAAAGAATCCACAGTGGGGTTGCTTTTTCTTTATGTCTTTAGATATGGAGTTTTAATAACTTGCACTACTTGGAAAAAAGAATTTTAGATCATTCTCCCTATATTTTGATATTTATACATAGAATTGGGAAGTAAAATTAGGTATAATCAGAATATATTTTCTTTTTTTTCTTTTTTTTAAAAAAATCCTAGCACAGGCCATTCATAGAGATCTGTTTCTGAAAATAAACTTAGCTCTGAAAAAGCTTTTAAAATCTTCCTGGATCTGATGAAAGAACAGAATCTCAGTGCTTATAAATGTAATTTTAAAATATTAAAACTCTGCACATACATAAATAAAAAACTGGACCTATGGCCAATTAAAATTAAGGCACAAAATCTAAGGTTTAATTTCAAATTACTCTTAAAAGGAACCATACTTTATGCTGTTGAGTTTGTCAATGATTACAACAAGATGTGCTACTAAATACTGTTCATATATTATTCACCAATTATATGGTTGACAGACCTGCTGGCCCTGTATTATGAGCAAGTCTCCAACAGTTTTGAAAGAAGAAAGAGAGAGATGGAGATAGATAAGAAATTAGGAAATTAGGACAAAAAAAAGTAAACTTGCACCGTTTTCTTTGGCTCTTTTCTGTTTTTGCCCTTGCCGACTAATTGCATTCAGACTTTAAAAGATTAATCAAGATGATGTATAGAAAAACCACATCTCTTTCATAGAGAATAACAACTTTCATAAATTTCAGGACAGCATAAGTCTTTGGAAGGATGGCTAGCAACTTCTTCCTACTTTTATCAAAATAATATGAAAGTATATAAAAACGTGATGACATCACTGCTACTAGAGAAGTTTGGAAATCCTATGGTTCTGCCACTGTTTTGGACTCTCGTTCCTAATTATCAAAGCTGTATGGTCAATGATGAGGGATTCTAGAAGTTTCAGTTCAATATCTGAATAGTCCCAGAGTTCCCACCATCAGGACCATTGCAGCATCAGAGTATCCAATTGGGCACATATGCAAAATATGTAATGTTCTTTTTTCATGCAGAAACATCAATCAATCAATGTACATGTTCACATGAAAAAGCCCCAATTTTTATTAATTTTCTCCATGAAATCATGAATGCTACAGGATCAAAAGTGTTAAGCACACTGGATTGGGAGGCATGCCTATAGAGAATTCTTATGTTCTTAGACGTTTGCTGAGTGTGTGAGTTTATCAACCAGAGATCCCAACAGACAAAAACAGGTCTCTCTCTCTCTCTCTCTCTCTCTCTCTCTCTCTCTCTCTCTCTCTCTCTCTCTCTCTCTCTCTCTCTCTCTCTCTCTCTCTCTCTTGTCTCTCTGCCTCTCTGTCTCTCCTCCCCCCACCCCCACCCCCCTTTAGACTACTCTGATCACAAGTGGAGGGCAGGGATGCATTTGATAGTGGATGCTGAAGGTGGAAGAAATGTGCATGGTCCAGTCTTTTCTCCTCTTCTCCTGCCTTCTTGCATCTGTCAATGGATTTCAGAAAAATAGAAAAGGCAATGACTGCTCCTTTTGAGCAGTTTTGAGGCTGGTAGAAACTCTATAGATATCTAACCAAACTGTTCAAGTTTACTGAAAGCAAAGTCACATAGGAATAATTGTTTTGTTTTGTTTCTTTTTAAAAGATGCTCACAATTATGTTAATATTCTAGTAGAGCCTTTGTTAAATTATTTCACTGTTTGCATGCTGCTTTCAATATAAAGTTTGATGCAATAGCCATGCTTTAGGCTTTTTTCCACATTTTTCCCTCAGGGCACCCTGCAGGGAAATGTCATGGTCTCAGGGATCAGGTGAATTTCCTCCTTCCCAGATACACTGTTAAGGACCAGCTAAAAATAACTATGTAACCTGAAAGCATGCCATAAATACAAAACCACGCATGCACATGCTGTACTATCCTCCATCATTTCTAGGATTTATGAAATCTCATTTTAATGGTGAAGAATCCATGCCTTGAAATGAACACACTTTTCAACCACTTCCTGCTTTGTTTTCTATTAATTTGGACCTTTTATTTCTACAGACCTGTACTTCAAAGACTTTGAACTTGCTTGTTTATTTACTGTATATCATCAGGCTGTTAGATGGGTCAGATGTAGCGCTAAACTGGATCTTAATCCAGAACTGGGCAGTTTGATATCTTCCAGATGTTTAAAGCTATAGTTTTCTGAATCCTTAATTATGGGTGGAACTTGCTGGGCATCATGGGAGTTTTCCTCTCTTTCTTTTCCCTTCCACCAGATGATAAGAAATAGATCAGGTAGTCTCCCTAGCACCAAAAGCTTTGGGGCCTTTTATGCTTAGAATGAGAGAAGTATAGAGACACATGGTAGAGATACATAAAGTGCTTATGGAGCAGAAAATGTAGACAGAAAAATATTTTCCTTCATCTGTTATGGTGGCAGAATTCAGGCTCATCCACTAGAATTAATATGGGACATTAGGAACTGGTAGAAGGAAACATTTTAGATTGCTTTTTATATTTTTGCATTGGAATTTTATGCTGGAAGCTACGAGGGCAGCCATCTATTTTTTCATAAATAAAAACAAATAAATAAATTTATTTGTTATCATGGGTGGATTGTAATGACTAATCACTAATGCTAAATCAGAAACAAATACATCACATATTGTTTTAACACTGAGAGTGAAACTAATCAATCTTATTGATACATGTATGTTTCTGTCTATCTATCATGTATCTATTTATCTAAAGTGATAATCAGGGCTTTTTTTCTCATAGAACGCTCAGAACGGAGTTCCGGCACCTTTTTTGGATAGAACCTTGTAGGGTAGGCAAGGCAAGTTGTATGACGTGTGTGAGTTCCGGCACCTTTTTCTTTTACAAAAAAAGCACTGGTGATAATACTGTTTGCATAACTACTAGTTTTTTAAAAATTTGTTGTAATTTGTAGGCTATCTTTTTAAGTTGTAGGCTAACTTGAGGAAAAAAAAAGATCAAGCAGTAGTTGGTTTTAGGGCACACAATGCAGCTACCTTGCAAAAGTAAAGATTCTTGAACTGGTTAATTTTTGGATGAGAAACTATCAGACAATGCTTAGAGTCCTGGAACAAAAATTGTTCTCCTTTTTGCTTAAGCACCTGAGTGATTTGGATCTGAGAATATGAATGTAAGAATTTTGGATTTAAGAAACTTCGCTCTTTTCTTCATTTATGAAGAAGCTCTTTCAGCTTCCTCATACAGAAAAGATGTTTGTGTCCCCCTGCAGGATATGCCATTTTTTGCAAGAGAATTGTGTGCTAATAATGGCCTGGCCTTCTGGAGCCATGCTGTGTTTAAGAGGGGGGAAAAATACTTTTATTTAAGTATTATAGACAGGGGAAAAGGAGAGAGGGGATAGGAGAAATATTCCTGAAAGGAATTGATGAAGTTCAACCATTGTCAATTAAGGATGACATCATTTGTGTAATATTTTGAAGATTAGTAACATCTGCTTTTTCAGACATGGTTAGTAGCAACCCCTCCAGCTTAGTTGAACCATATGGGATGTTTTCTATGCACAGTGATGTAATGAAGGCAGTAACTAAAGAAGAAATGTCTTCTTCAAATCACAAATTCTTTTGCTTCAAAACAGAATGAACTTTCCCAAATATTATAAGAATAAGGAGCAAACAAGCTATAAAGAAACATGCCAATGTGTTTTGATTGTTCTAATCTAAAACACCATTTCATTTCCAGAATAGGATTTTTTCCTAGTAAAAAGGGAAATCCAGAGGTTTACTCATCCCTATTGTACTTCATGCCTGTGGCCTGAAAGTCAGGCACTGCCTAACAGTCCTTTGTATAAGACAAAATGAGAATGAGAAAATGGAAGCCAAGATAGCTGCCGTTACAGCTGACAATCAGATGCATTATGGAGAAACAGACACATAGGACATCTAAGGAGAGTGATATTTCAGCACAGAGCTGAGGCAACTGAACTCTTCAATAGATCACATAGCAATGTACCCAAGCCTGATCTCTAGAAAGCTTTTGGATCTTAAAGCACTCCCACATTTTCTGTTGCAGCAGCTGAGCAAAAAGATTTGCAATATCACATCCTTTGCTTCTGCGTTTTAGGGGAGGATATGAACTATTTCTTGAAGTTCTGGTGTAAGGATCTCCAACAAGGCTACCCTTGTCTCCAATTAGTTCTTATCATCTGATTCTGTCACTATGAAGTTATGTTCAAGGACCAAGATGATTTATTCAGCTCTTTCTCCCCCCCTCCAGTGTTAATATATTTATTTAATTTATTGTGGGTTGGCCAAGACTTTTCATGCTTGAAAGTCCTAATTCCACACAGAGAGTTCAGCAGGGCCAACAGTAGTACAGGGATTGGCAGATCAATGTAAATATGATCCATTTTACTGACAAAATAATGGGAAAGCATTATCATTGCTCGGTTTCTAAAACGATTTTATATTTATTATAAAAACTGTAAAGTAAATTTGCATTCATTTTTAATCTGAAGCTTTATCTAATGTATAGAAGATTTATGCCTAGGTAATATTATTGGTTTTTTTTCCCAATAGAAATTCCCCAAGTAAAACAAGGCATATAAGAGCCCTGATGGCACAGTGGTTAGAATTCAGTGCTGTGGACAAACTCTGCCCACAGCCTGGAGTTCAATCCTGATGGGACTCAAGGATGACTCAGTTTTCCATCCTTCCAAAGACAGTAAAATGAGGACCCAGATTGCTGGGGACAAATGCTGACATTTTACACTGCCCAGAGTGTTGTACAATACTATGGGGTGGTATATAAGTCTAAGCGTCATTGCTATTATACAGATTTTGATGTAAATACTACATACTACAAACATTTTTAAAACAAATTCCTTTGATGTTGTTTTTCCCAGCATAAATTTCCATTATGGAAGATGTTTAAAATGTTACTGTTTTTACAATTTACAATTCTTGTAAATATTCAGTTTTTTTCCAGAGATTTCTCTTACAAACGTAATCATCTCTATCACAATATCACTTTTTACAAAGTTTTCAAATTATACCTACAGTAATTCATGAGGAATATTTTTGCTAATGATGGAGCTGTATATTCTACCAGAGGTGAAGAGAACAGGTTAAATGTCAGACTTATTTAAAAGTCACAAGAAAAATGCAGAAATGCAGTTGTTTCACCATAACTACTGGTAGATTTGGCCCTTGACAGCTTTTTGCCATGGTATTCAAAACCATTGCAAAAAGGTCTAACAACCTATTTTACAGACAGTTTCATGTCCAAGCATTCTAATATAATAATAATAATAATAATAATAATAATAATAATAATAATAATAATAATAATAATAATAATAATAATAATAATAAACCTATTCACTTGCTTGAACTCCAGCTGCCTTTTTTCTCATTGAGTCATTCATTTATTTTATTTGAAACCAAACCATCTATTTTAAATAATATCAAGGTAGTTTACAAACATTCATACATTAGCGAATAACAGGAGGAAATGTTAAAACTATGAATAATAATTTGAAATATTGATAACAGTAAAAAATTTTAACTAAAGGGTTTTATAAAAATATTTTATCTGGTGTTAAAAAAAAATAAGACTAGCACAAGCTTCCTTTCCTGCATACTATTATATTAAAATGTTGTTTTCCTTATAGATATCAATTGAATTTCCAATGGAAAGTAATATTTGGCAAAAGGCAAAAGCAATCTTTGCATTTGGGCAGTTCAGAAGGAGAAGTCTTGTTCCTTCAAATTCTTGGACCCTAAGTAATAAAGGTACTGTAAAGATAGGGTGAAGTCTTAAAATTCATATGCATATGTACAATTACAATATATACATCTATACATATCTTTAAAATGAGTGATATGTGCAACTCTTAAAGTAAGTAATCCAAATATCAGGTTCCAGACACTGCTTTTAGTAAATCCATGACAAATACATACTTATTAGCAAATTTTGTATATTACTCAAATCCATACACATAGCATTGATTTCCAAAGGAACAATAGTGTCTGCAAGTCCATTATAATTTCCGTCTGAAGACAGGATACATGACTTCTTTGGCTTGTGCTTTTGGACCCTTTGGGAGTTGGTTGTAACAGTTCAGTGAGGGGTTCCTTCCTAAAGCTTGCTACTGTTGTGGGAGGCAGTGTATCCAGCCTTCAGGTCTATCCCATGAACATTTTGTCTACTGTTTGGTTTAGAATAGTGTTTCTCAAATTTGGCAATTTTAAAATGTGTTTGATTTCAACTCAGAATTCCCAAACCAGCCATGTTTCAGGGGAATTCTTGGAGCTGAAATACACACACACACACACACACACACACACACACACACACACACGATACTAAAGACATGATTTGAAGTACTATCTTTTTTAGCCACTGGAAAATTGTCCAACAATTTAATTGCAATAGTATCAGCAAAGGTGGTCGGGTTTGGAACTGCAGTTTGTGGCAAAGGAGGGCTTAATTTGTACCACCATCATAACAAAAATGGTTTCTTTCAGATGCTGTTTGGCCTAAAGCCACACGTCAACTGAGAAATTGTATATCATGGCAATGGAGGAAACAGCCCATTCACTTTGAACAGAAGTTCCAGATTAATTGAAGCCCTTCAACAATTGTGATTTTAAATTTGACGAAAAACAAACCAGTGGCTTATTTAGCATTATGTATAATTTAGACCTCAGATTGGGCCATATAGCCACTTGAGCATGCAAAATGTCTTGGATCAACCATATTTCTGTTCCACTGGCAGGGACCCTGTGTTTCTCAACTGAATATTGGTTGATAGTCATCCCAGCCATTTGGAAGAATAATGAGAACAAATGCTTCTATTCTCAATATATTAGACTTTTTTAAGTTAGAAAAATTGGCAAAATGCAAAATGCCTTTGTTCTCTCAAACATGTTTAAATGTAGTAAATGCATGTAAAAATAATAATAAAGTTGGGGTCTTCTGGTGGCGGCGCGGCGCCGAAGATAGCCGTTTCGGGCTGTCCGCTTCACAGCTGAGTTTTTCCACCAAAACAGCGTCAATCAGCTGTTTAGGTGGATTTGAAGCCCCCTCCTTGGGAGAAGAGGAGGGGGTGAGGCCCCAGGTAGGGGTTGAGTTCTCCGGGGCCGCCTGAGCTGAAAGCTTGGGCGGCTGAAGGATTGAACTCCCCCGTAGCCTGGGTTGCTCCTAGCTGCTTAGCGTCTCTGCTCTGAGATTTTTGGAGTGGAGCCAGGCGTTTGCGACCACCCCTGCCAGAAGGAAAGACTTTGGAGTAAAAGGAGCAGGCAGAGCGGTACAGGAGGTTAAGGTGAAGAGGACTTTTATTCTTACTCTCTAGCTTAATGGACTTTATAAACTTAAAGTGAAAGTGCGCAATAAGTGAAAGTGAAGAAAGATGGCGGCTAAATCTTCCTCTAAAGTTCTTCGGAGTGCGGGAACTTCTCCGGTGCAACAGACATCGTTGCAAGCTCTGCTTCTTCCTGCACCTCCTGTGGCATTGACGCTTAAGGATTTACAAGATGCCTTTGCAAAGCAATCCCAGGTAATGTCAGAAATGCTGGATGATAAGATGGTAAAGTTGGAGGAGAAACTGGAGAAATTGGAGGAGAGGATGGAAGAGAAGTTTAACGAGAAGTTTAGTGCAATGAGGGTAGACATCTTGTCTACAGTGGAAAGCGTGGCTGAATGTGTGCAATGTTTGGAAGAAAAAATGGAGGATCTTAGTCAAAAGAACACTATATTAGAAGTAAAGGTACTGGAGAATGAAAATTTAAGGGATAAAATGGACGGAGAATTGAGTCTTGTCCAGTATCATCAGATGCAGTACGCTATTAGAATCAGGGGCTTAAAAGAGAATCCTAAAGAAGACCTAAAGCAGCTGATTTCTGAGGCTTTGGAAGCAGTATTGGGCCAGCCAGCATCTGAAATAGAGGGATGTATGGATAAAGTTTTTCGTGTAAATTCATGGATTGCAAGGCAGAGGAAGTTACCTAGAGATGTGGTGGTCTATTTTACAAAGAGAGCAACTAGAGATGAAGTTATTCAAGCTGCTTATGATACTAAAGTTGTGGTTGCTGAGCAAGAAGTGCTGGTTCTAAAAGAAATTCCTCCAAAGATTTTAAGGAGAAGGAAGGATTTTGCATTTCTCGTGCAGGAACTTAAGCAACGTGATATTAAGTTTAGATGGGAGATTCCAGTTGGATTGGTGGTGATGCACGAAGGTAAAAGATATCGTCTGGTTACTGTGACTCAGGCGCGTGATTTCTACAATAATGTTTTAAAAGCAACCCCTCTATCACTTCTGGAAGCTGCAAAGGGATCTGGAGAGGGAAAACCTCAAGAGGCTGAAGGTGGACAGACAGAGGAGAATGGTGCTGGAGGGGATCAAATTACAGCTTCATCGGCTGCTGCTGGAGAGCAGAGGTTGACGCGCGCCGCTGTAAAACGAGCAAGACAAGTACAAGAGCAAGACCAGCAGAAGTTTATGGAACTCTCAAAGCGTACTTATAGTGAAGCTGTGGGAGGAGCGCGGCCCAAAGAAAATATAGGGGCTATTAAAGATGTGCTCCAAAAGCTTCGGGATGCCACGCATGGTGACTAAATTTCTAACCTGGAATGTTAATGGATTAAACTCACCACAGAAGAGAAAGAAAGTTTTTCAATATTTAAAACAATTTAAGATTGATGTTATATGTTTGCAAGAAACGCATATTAGGGTTATGGACCAAAAGTATTTATCGAACTCAAGGTTGGGCACGCAATTTGTTGCTTCTGCGATGAATAAGAAAAATGGAGTGGTTGTCTATGTTAAAAGTACTCTAACAGCGGAATTAATTGAAACAGATAAGCAAGGAAGATATGTTATGATAGATTTGTTGTTAGAAGGTAAAAAAACGCTCTTAGTTGGACTGTATGCTCCTAATCAACAACAAGCTGATTTTTTTAGTTCACTTCATACAAAGCTTACTCAATTGGATTACAAATCGTTTATTTTTATGGGGGACTGGAATGGTGTTTTGGATGTACAGATGGACAAGGCTGGTTCTTTTAAGCGTGCTCCGAGTCATGCCAGATTGCCTAAATCTTTTTTTGAAATGAAGGACGACTTGGAATTGCGAGATATTTGGCGTGACATACACCTACATGAAAAGGATTATACTTTTTTTTCTGACAGACATCAATCTTTTTCTAGGATTGATTTTATTTTGCTGACTAATGATTTTTTTCCTAGGATTAAGAAGGTAAAGATTTGTGCAAGAACTATTTCGGACCATAGTCCAGTTTGGTTAGAGATCAATAAGGACAATAGGGATAGGCGCTCGTGGCGCGTAAATGAGAATTTGTTTAGAAATCAGAGAAATGTGGAAGAATGTAAACAGCGGATGAAGGATTTTTTTGAAATTAATATGAATAAGGATACTTCTATGGACACTTCTATGGGATGCTAGCAAGGCCTACATGAGAGGGGTGTTGATATATATGAATAATAAATACAGACATACTTTGGAAGCCAGAAGGAAAGAATTGGAGAATGAAATTAGGGAAAAAGAAAAGGTCTTAATTTTGAACCCATCGGATGTGAAGACTAAGGAGGTTATTAAGCTATTAAGAGGACAATTTGATAAATTGATAAATTGATGGCTGATCAAGTGGCAACCAACTTGCGGTTTGCTAGGCATAATACTTTTTGCAATGCTAATAAGCCAGGTAGATGGCTAGCTTATAGACTAAGGAAAAAGCAAAGGGCTTCTAATATAGATAAAATTGAACATAAGGGAAAGGTTGTGTTTCAACAGGATCTTATTAAGGAAGCCTTTGTGGATTTTTATTCTAAATTATATGCTAAGGAGAAGATTAATGAAAAAGACATTGATGTATATTTGGAGAATGCTAGCATCCCGGTTCTTACGCAAGCACAAAAAGAGGAGATTAACCAGTTGATAACAGAAGAAGAAATTCTCATAGCAATTAAGGAATTGAAGTTGGATAAAGCGCCAGGTACGGATGGTTTGACTGCGGTTTACTATAAAAATTTACAAATGGAGTTGATAAAGCCGTTAAAGGAACTGTTTCAGACAATTCAGAGAGGGGGAAAGGTGCCTCCGTCTTGGAGAACTGCTTTTATCTCTTTGATTCCAAAGGAAGATCAAGATGTTACTCAAGTTAAAAACTATAGACCGATATCACTTTTAAATACAGATTATAAAATATTTGCTAAGGTGTTGGCTAACAGATTGATGAGGGTTCTGCAACAGGTGATTCATGGGGATCAAACTGGGTTTATTAGTGGTAGGCAAATGAAAAATAATGTGAGGCATATAGTTGATGTGTTAGAGTTTTTGGAAAGGAACAACCAGATCCCTGCGGCGCTAATTTTTTTAGATGCTGAAAAAGCTTTTGATCAATTGAATTGGCAATTTTTGATGAAAGTTTTAGATAAAATGAATTTTGGGGATAAATTTTTGCAACCAATTAGGGCATTATATCAAAAACAAACTGCCCGAATAATAGTTAACAATAGTTTGACTGAAGCATGTAATATTGAGAAGGGCACAAGGCAAGGGTGTCCGTTATCGCCTTTACTATTTGTGTTAACATTGGAGATATTACTAGTAAAAATACGGAGTTCGGAAAGAATTAAGGGTATACAAATTAGAGATCAGGATTATAGATTGAGGGCGTTCGCAGACGATCTGGTTGTTACAGTGACCCAGCCAGAAAATTCTGTTGTGGACCTGATGGAGATAATAATGCAATATGGGAGGGTTTCTGGATTTAAAGTTAATGCACAAAAAACTAAAATTCTGGCCAAAAATATGACAGTATCGCAAAAGGCTCTTTTAGAAGGATTAACTGGATTTGAGATTGCTAAAAGGGTCAAATATTTGGGGGTGTTTTTGTCACCCTCTAATACAAAGTTATATAAAAATAACTATGAAAAACTATGGGGAAAAATTCAAAAAGAAATGGAGAGTTGGGAAAAATTGCAATTGTCTTTGTTGGGAAGAATCGCAGCAGTGAAAATGAATGTCCTGCCTAAATTTTTATTCTTATTTCAAATGATACCGGTTCTTAAGAAAGATTCTAATTTGGAAGAATGGCAACGGGGTATCAATAAATTTGTGTGGGCAGGGAAAAGGACACGAGTTAAACTTAAGATTATGCAGGATACTCGTGAAAGAGGTGGTCTTAAAATGCCCAATCTTAAATTATATTATGAAGCTGCTGCGTTAGCAGGGATAAGTGATTGGATTAATCTGACACAAGAGAGATTATTAAATCTTGAGGGCCACGACTTGTTATTTGGCTGGCATGCATATTTGTTGTATGATAAGAAGGTAGATAATGTGTTTAAAGTGCATATTTTAAGACAGGCATTGTTGAGAGTTTGGAAGAAGTATAGATACAAGTTAGACTGTAAGATGCCATTGTGGGCAATTCCAAAACACGCAATAGAAAACATAAATGTTGGTTTTAAACATGACGTGACCACGTATAAGGAGATTTTAAGCTTGGAAAGAAGTGTATGGTGTTTAAAATCGTATAATCTCTTGCGAGATGAGAAGATTGTTCAAACCTGGTTTCAATATACTCAGTTACGGGCCAGGTGGAAAGAAGATCAGAAAACTGGTTTTGCAATGACTGATGAAAATTTGATAAAGCAAATTAGAAATCAGGGTCCAGCACATATCAAACGGATATACCGTATATACTTGAGTATAAGCCGAATTTTTCAGCCCACTTTTTGGGCTGAAAAATCCACTTCGGCTTATACTCCAGTGAACAAAAAAAGAACTGTCCCTTCGTTCGGGCCAGACTGCTGAGAGAAGGGAGCGGCAGAGCCTTGCAGAGCTGGTAGAGGTGGCGGCAGTCCAGCGTTGTTTCTCCCCCTCGTGCGTGTGTGTGTGTGTGTGTGTCAGACCCGCAGGAATGGCTAGTAAAGGTGGCGGCAGTCCGGCATTTGCGTTTCTCTGTGTGTCAAGCCCCGTGGGCCCGACACACAGGAAGGGGGGGAATGCCGGACGCCTTCGTTCGGAACAGGCAGTGGAGAGAAGGGGCGGCAGAGGCTTGCAGGGCTGGCAGAGGTGGCGGCAGTCCAGCGTTGTTTCTCCCCCTCGTGTGTGTGTGTGTGTGTGTGTGTGTGTGTGTGTGTGTGTCAGACCCGCAGGAATGGCTAGTAAAGGTGGCGGCAGTCCGGCATTTGCCTTTCTCTGTGTGTCAAGCCCCGTGGGCCCGACACACAGGACGGGGGGACGCCGCTTCCTTACCAGCCATTCCCGCGGGTCTGACACACGCACGCATGCATGAGGGGGGGAAACGCCAGACTGCCGCCACCTCTACCAGCCGTTCCCGCAGGTCTCACACACACACACACACACACACACACACACACGCACGAGGAGGGAAACAACGCTTGACTGCCGCCTTCCTAGCAGACCTTCCCTGCGGGATGTGCTGCCAGGAAGCCTGGCAGCCTGATGAGCGGACCCTGTGAACCGCGGCCGAGCCAGCTCCGGGATGCTGCCAGAGTCAACGAGCGGCTCATCGTGGCACAGAATATAGATATGTTGCTAATAAGTGGCCAAGCTTATACTTATACTCGGCTTATACTCGAGTCAATAACTTTTTCCAGTTTTGGGGGGTAAAATTAGGGGTCTCGGCTTATACTCGAGTCAGCTTATACTCAAGTATATACGGTATCTTGCATTGATAGAAATTGATTCAGAAACAGAACTGGTTAAAGATTGTATGATAAAATGGGCCCAGAACATCCAAGAAGTTATTACAATGGACACGTGGGAAAAGATCTGGGTGAGGAACGTAAAATTTACACAAGCTCAAAACTTAAGAGAGAACTTTTATAAAATGTTTTATAGATGGCATTTAGATCCTAAAAAGCTTGCAAGTATGTATCCGAGCTATCAGCCAAAATGCTGGAGGTGTGGTGGTGAAGATGCAACATATTTTCACATATGGTGGACTTGTAAAAAGGTCAAGGCTTTTTGGATAAAAATTTGGTGGAATATGCAGAAGATCTTCAAGCAAAAGATAAAGTTTTGTCCGCAATTCTTTTTGTTGGGTATAATTACAGATGCTACTGTTGTGGACACTAAGTTGATGTTAAATTTAATTACAGCAGCAAGACTTTTAATAGGTCAGTATTGGAAGAAGGAGGAACTGCCGACTATAGAAGAATGGACTTTAAAGGTTTCTGACCTGGCAGAAATGGCAAAGATCTCGGCTTATTTGAAAGATCATTCGCAAGAACGCTATATTATGGAGTGGAAAAAATGGATTGAATATATCCAGAAGAAATATGGGACTAAAAAGTTTCATTTAGCATTTGAATAAGTCTTCCTTTCTATTTTCTTTTTTTTTCTATATGAAATATTAGTATTGTCTGTAGTTATCTTATATGAGCTAGAGAGTGATAGATTTAAGAATTTATTGTTGGTAGCATATGGATGTTTATGATTGTTCTTTGTTTTTATACCCTGTACTTAGCTCTGGGAAGTCGGGGGGGAGGGGGGAAAGGGGGGGAGGGGTAGGGAGGGATTGGTAGGGGAGGGGGAGGGGGGATTGTTAAAGATAAAATGTATTTTAAAACTTTTCAATAAAAAAAAATAATAATAAAGTTGGAAGGGGCCTTGGAAGTCATCTAGTCCAACCATCTGCTCAGGAAGGAAACTCTATACCATTTCAGACAAATGGCTGTCCAGTCTCTTCTTTAAAACTTCCAGTGTTGGAGCAATCACAGCTTCTGGAGGCAGGTTAATTGTTCTTACTGTCAGGAAGTTTCTCCTTAGTTCTAGGTTGCTTCTTTCCTTGATTAGTTTCCATCCATTGCTTCTTGTCCTGCCTTTGGGTGATTTGGAGAATAGCTTGAGTCCCCCTTCTTTGTGGCAGCCCATGAGATATTGGAACACTGCTATCATGTCCCCCCTCATCCTTCTCTTCATTAGACTAGACATACCCAATTCCAGCAACTGTTCCTTATATGTTTTAGCCTCTAGTCCCCTGATCATCTTTGTTGCTCTTCTCTGTACTCTTTCTAGAGTCTCAACATCTTTCTTACATTGTGGTGACCAAAACCTAGACTTTGAGAGTGAGATGGATGGTTCATAAATGTGATAAACAAACAAACAAACAAATAAATATTTCTGGAGCTTATCCCGGTGAAATTCAACATCACCTTCTGAGATGTTGAATTTCAACTGCACTATTTATTTTCTTTGCTTGGGGAGATGACAGTTGAAGTTCTGTGTTTCAGGAAGGCATTAGAATTAGGGAAATTTGGGATTTGCTTGTGTATTTTCTGCTCTATGTACCTTAAGGTTCCATGCCTCAAATGCCTAATTTTCATTTGTTCATTTATTATAGATAAGAAGACATTACTTTTGTCTTTCCCTTTATTTTTTCATTGCTGCACATTTCACTCTTCTTGAATTCAATTTTGTTTGTTTCTATACAATTAGTTATATTTTGCCCACTTAAGCCAGGATAATTTCGTAATGTCTTCCAATTCCCAGTAGGCATAAAGTCTAGAGTTTTTGAGTTGGTCCATTTGTGTATTTTCTTTCCCACAGGAAATTTTGAAATACCTTCATGAAGTCTCTCTCATTCAGTAAGGAAGTGACCTTTGCTGGTGAACTGCTTAAGCTGCTTGCTGATGTGTTCCTCACAAAACATCAGTAAATCTTCAGCATTCTCCTATCCAAGGAAGCCACCTCGGAAATACTCAGTATACTCTGTTCAGGGAACTGACAACATAACATTATGTTAACAATAATTTATTGATGGACACTTGGAATTAGTGAAATAAGTGATTTGTTGGGGAGCAAGCCATAAGAAATCAAAGTTTATTTCAAGATTAACTGGGACACTTGTGCAAATGTGTAATTGATTATGTGCTTTCAAGTCATGTTAATGACCAAAAAGTAGATTTTCTCCATGATGATCTGATCCTAACCTGATCCTAACCTTTATTTATTTATTTATTTATTTATTTATTTATTTGTTTGTTTGTTTGTTTGTTTGTTTGTTTATTTATTTGATCTATCAGTTTGTTTTCTTTGCTGTCCACAATATCCTCAAGAGTCCTCTCTACTATCAAAGTTTAAACATGTCTGTATTCTTTTTATCATGCTTCTTCAAAGCCCAACTATAAGAAAATAATCCTCTCCATCTAACTATCTACCAATCCATTCTCTGGCCTTTGAAAAATCAGATTTCTTGAATAAAAAACTATATTAGCTGGGATAATAAATAGTCTAAAAGAGCCATAATGAGAGGATGCATGTATGTGTAGCCCCTGTTATAGACAACTAATTTCCGTTTACTTTTTCAGTGCTGGCACCTAAACAGTCTGCTTCCTTGGTACTTATTACACTTTTGATAAATTAACAGCAATTATGTTTACTAAAAATGGGCAGGTTTCCAAAACACCTGGTCTGAATAGGTCAGGATTGTCCCTTTTCTCTTCTCTGAAGAACAGTTGGGACTGATACAGTTGTAAGCATTAGCATTCCCAAGAGACTGTTACTTTACCTAATGTACTGGCTGAATAGCACGCTTCACTTCCACAACACCTGCTTACAGGCTCTGAGCTGCCACTCAAATCTAGGCCAACAGAGCATGGGAAATTGGGAAAAGTGAGCAAAGAAAACACCAAGAAACTGGGAAAGAAAATCAGTGCAATGACAAAGGCCTGAGACACGAGAAAATGAAGGCATGTAAAAGGCAAGGTGAGGTGGAGAAATGGAAGATTTTTTTTCCTGGCTGACTGGGCTTTTATTTATGATCAGTCATATGGGTGATTTGCTATTCTACCTATGAAATGGAAGAATGTTAGCTTTTTCTCCGTATTTTGTATACTATGATAGAAGCTTGTTTACATTTGCTGATTCCTCTATGCTGGCAAGTTTTAAAAAGCCAAACAGCAGTGATGGTAGGGCTAAAAGGCCTCGGGCTCAGGGAAGAGGCGGGGGAGTGGTGGTAGCGGTGAGGGAGAACCTGTATCCGCGAGAGGCCACTGTTGTCCAAATAGCCGGGTGTGAGTCTCTCCTCCTTAGATGTGTCCCTAAGGCTCAGTTGGGCTTGCTGCTAGTGTACCTTTCACCTAGTCGCGTAGCAGCAGCCCTGCCCGAGCTTCTTGTCATCCTCTCGGGACTGGTGGTTGAGTTCCCCAAAATTATGATCTTGGGTGACTTCAACTTACCATCCCTGGGGAGATCATCTGAGTTGGCTCGGGAGTTCATGGCTTCCATGACGGCCATGGACCTGACGCAGATAATCCAGAGCCCAACACATGTAGGAGGACACATGCTCGATTTGATTTTCCTATCTGGACAGTGGTTAGATGATCTGGGTGGGGGCTCTCCAATTGTTACGCCCCTGTCATGGACAGATCATCATCTCCTGCGGCTGACCTTCCGCTTTGCCACTCCCCGTCGTGGGGTTACTGAACCAATGAAATGGTACCGCCCTAGGCGGCTTATGGACCCTGGGCGGTTCCAAACAGCGCTTGGCCCCCCACCTGCCTCCTTTGCTCATAGCTCGGCCAGTGCCATGGTGGAAGCCTGGGAAAAGGCAGCCACAAAAGCACTCGACCGAGTTGTACCCATGCGGCCCCTGACCCGTTGCAGATCCCAGTGGGCTCCATGGTTTTCTACGGAGCTCCGGGAGATGAAACGGCAGAGACGGGGCCTAGAGAGCTGTTGGAGATCCAGCCGATCTGAATCCGACCGATCACGACTAAGGTCCTTTACGAGGTCTTATCTTGCAGCGCTAAGGAGGGCAAGGTCTAATTACTTTGCTGCCCTTATCGCGTCCGCAGATAATCGCCCGACCTCCCTGTTTAGTGTGAACCGCTCCCTCCTTAATCTAGAGGTGAAGGAGGATCCCTTGCAGGGTTGTGCTGAGGAATTTAGCCAACATCTGCTGGACAAAATCGCTCGAATCCGGACCAGTCTGGATTCCAACTGGGCAGAGTCTGACGATGAGAACATGGACAGTCTTGTTGATGTTATCTGGGAAGAGTTCGATCCTGTGACTCTGGACGAGGTAGAAAGGATCATGAGGAAGCTAAGCTCCACTACATCCTTATTGGACCCGTGCCCCTCCTGGCTGGTTTATTCGGCTCGGGATGGGACACGAGGCTGGATCCATGCAGTGGTAACTGCTTCATTGAAAGAGGGCAGTTTCCCCGCAGCCTTGAAAGAAGCGGTGGTGAGACCCCTCCTCAAAAAGCCTTCCCTGGACCCAACTGTTTTAAACAACTTTCGCCCGGTCTCCAACCTTCGCTTTCTTGCGAAGGTTGTTGAGAGCGTGGTGGCGCATCAGCTTCCTCTGTTCCTAGAAGATACTGATTATCTAGACCCGTACCAATCGGGTTTCAGGCCCGGACACAGCACGGAGACGGCATTGGTCGCTCTGATGAATGATCTCTGGCGGGCTCGGGACAGGGGTCATTCCTCTGTCCTGGTCCTATTAGACCTCTCTGCGGCTTTTGATACCATCGACCATGGTATCTTACTTCGGCGTCTCAGGAGATTGGGAGTGGGAGGCACTGTTCTTCAGTGGTTCTCCTCCTACCTTCTGGAACGTTCACAGTGGGTGTTGGCGGGAGACCATAGATTGACCCCGAGGCCTCTCATTTATGGAGTTCCTCAGGGGTCGGTCCTCTCACCTCTCCTGTTTAACATCTATATGAAGCCGCTAGGTGAGATCATCCGTGGTTTTGGAGTGGGTTATCATCAGTATGCTGATGACACCCAGCTTTTCATCTCGACCCCAAACCACATCAGTGATGCCCTTGACGTGATGTCCCGTTGCCTGGAAGCGGTCCGGGAATGGATGGGGAGGAACAGGCTTCAACTCAACCCGGACAAGACTGAATGGCTGTACATACCGGCATGTCAGGATATTCAGAGTATTCCATCCCTTAATATTGGGGGCGAGTTACTGCCCCCCGTAGATAGGGCTCGCAACCTGGGTGTCCTCCTAGATTCACAGCTCTCCTTAGAAGATCACATAGGAGCTGTGACTAGGGGGGCTTTCACTCAGGTTCGTCTGGTGCGCCAGCTACGACCCTATCTGGACCTGGATGCCTTACGTACAGTCACCCATGCACTTGTGACCTCTCGTCTTGACTACTGCAATGCTCTTTACATGGGGCTGCCCTTGAGAATCACTCGGAAGCTTCAGCTGGTACAGAGTGCAGCTGCACGGACGTTTTGGGGGCTCCCCGATACTCCCATATTACACCTCTGCTTCGTGAGCTGCACTGGCTTCCAGTTGCCTTCCGGGTTAAACTCAAGGTGCTAGTGATGACATACAAAGCCCTACATGGCATGGGTCCGGAATACCTACGGGAGCACCTACTGCCAGCATCAACACCCCTCCGTCCTGTGCGCTCCCACAGAGAGGGCCTCCTCAGGGTGCCACCGGTCAGAGAATGCCGGCTGGTGACCCCCAGGGGGAGAGCATTCTCGGTGGGTGCGCCAATCCTCTGGAACCGCTTACCAGCCGAAATCCGGATGGCCCCCGACCTTCGCACCTTTCGGCGAGATTTAAAAACCTATCTATTCCAGCAAGCCGGCCTGGCCTGATAGATTTGGGGTTTTATTTGTAGATCTGGGGTTTTATTTGTTTTATTGTTGGTTTATTGTATACTTACTTTGCTCTGTACACTGCCCTGAGTCCTCCGGGAGAAGGGCGGTATATAAAACGAATAAATAAATAAATAAATAAATAAATAAATAAATAAAACTAAGAAGACTAAGGAATTCAGTTTATCGATTTTCATGAAGGGCTTTATTTATTTTTATTTATTTATTTTAATTCCATTTATATCCCACCCTTCTCCGAAGACTCAGGGCGGCTTACAAGCTTAGCAGTAGCCTTCATTCTATGTATATGCCTGCTTATTAGGGCTTTCACACACACCCAAGCGGCATTATTACAAAGTCAGCTTAATTGCCCCCAACAATCTGGGTCCTCATTTTACCTGCCTCGGAAGGATGGAAGGCTGAGTCAACCTTGAGCCTGGTGGGATGCGAACCTGCACTAATTGCAGGCAGCTGGTGTTACTTAAGGAGGCATTAGCCCACTGCTCCACCAAGGCTCTTTTTTATGGCTTTTTGTTGCATGATTCAGGCACTGGTTCCTTCCTATGAGAAAATGCTTTTGGTGATACACATTGAGTACCAAAAGAAACCTATTAGTCTCAAATAAAAACTATATATTAATCACACAAGCAGGAACATTTTCTGAATACAGTCCTGTTCTCTTTCATGGATACTCCTTCAAGATATTCATTGATATGAACCTGAGGTTTGTGTGAATATTTTTTAAAGGGTGACACACCTTGAATCAAAATGGAAGTAACTAACAAATAAAGAACAGAATAAATCGTTTCTTCTGATTAGTAGGTATACTCCTACACATGCATTTCATGTTTAACAATCATCCCTACATTCCTGGTATTATTCAGTAACAAAATCCTTTTTTGCCAACCTTATATTTTCCCAAAAACCTTTTGACATGTGCAAATTTTGCATGTTAAAATCATTTAAATCATAATTGCTTCATTGTCCTGACTTTAGACATGGAGTACCATTTTGTTATATATATATATTTAAAAAGTGATACAAACATCAATCATAATCAATACCTATAATCATAATCATAAGAAATGATTTATAAATGATTTATCAATAATCATCTTGGTATGCCTGACTATAATACTTTTTTGGAAGGACATGAAAGCTGACAGCTCAGTTTGAGACCCAAGCCGCTTGCGACAGGGTGAGCTCCCATTACTTGCCCCAGCTCCTACACACCTAGCAGTTTGAAAGGATGCAAATGCAAGTAGATAAATAGGTATCACTTTGGTGGGAAGGTAACAGAGTCTGTGTCACCTCGGCGTATAGTCATGCTGGCCACATGACCATGAAAATGTCTTCAGACAATGCTGGTTCCCTTGGCTAAGAAATGGAGATGAGTACTGCCCCTCCTAGAGTTGGACACAACTGGACAGGGGAAACCTTTATCTTTAAAATACTTTTTAATATAGGTTTTTCACAAAATACAATATATAAATCACAAGCCTATATGGTTGCAACTTTACTCATCTTCTTTAAATTGTTTTATGGAAACTTGTCTAAATCTTATCTCTTAAACATGGTTACTTTGAGCTGGATTATATCTAAAATGGATTGGCTGTTCTATGAACTGAGAGCCTTTCAGCCTTGAATATGAAGATTTAAAGTATTTTTGTCATTAACCTAAGAGGTATAATATTGTAATTACAATATTATTAATAGTGTTAATATACTGTAGGCAAGAATCAATTAATTATTCAAGAGCTCTGCATTTGTCTTAAGGAAAAATAAGCTTTCCCCATCTTTAACCCCCACCTCTCATGGCTCACCATCCAACAGTATAGAAACCTACAGCAGTTTCTTAAATCTTGTCTTTATTTGGGAATGAGTAACTCTTGCTATTATTGAAGGAGAGCCTTTTGATTGTCCTGTTAATTGCTCTATTGTTGCCCAAAGTGGAGGCAATTTCTTAAAAAAGTATAATGGCAAGGATATAAATTAAATGGCAAGAGGGACAAGTATGAGATAACTGTCTACATTTTTTTTTCTCTTCCTCATATCACTCACCATCTAAATCTTGTAATATATTATCTAGTGAAAATAAGTTGTTATGTCCAGAATGATTTGGCAGTTTATTTTCAGTAGATTCCATCCATGTCAGCCCAGTCCATCAATTTGGCTTATACAGTGAGCACCCACCAGGTTCTAATAAAGTCACAGCTTATGCTTCATCTGGTCTTTCCTACAGCTAAAGAGGTTCACAGCCTGAGTCTGTTTGTTTTTTTGTTTGGTTTTTACATTTATAAAACCTACTTAGGGCTATCACTCTTTCACCAGTCAAACCTGTAAATCAATCAACTAACACTTTAGTTGATTAATTGGGGAGTTAATAGCATAAATCAGCAAAGCCACAAGCTGAGGCTGCAGATTTTCTTTATTTCCAAGAGAGAATTATACTGCTCCTCTCTTTCACCAATAACCCTTATCTCAATAGGCACCCCAAAGATTTGGAAAATATGGCAGGAAAACTAGAATGGTAGAAGCTTCATTTTAAAAGCCTAGATACTTCAGAGAATGAACCAAAAGTATTCAGCATGGTCTGGCCTTCCAAAAAGAATATTGTTTGAAATTTCAGGAGGTTATTAATAGAATTTCTGTGGAGATTCTCAGTCATCCAGGTCATAGTTGTCTCAAAAGTGCTTTTTCAAAAGGCAACTGGATTGGTTTTTTCCCTTGAGGAGGAAGAAGAAAATTTTTGCTTCTCATCCAAGAAGCGTCATCAGTTGTGAGGGTGGGGGATGGAATGATAGGTAAGTCAGAATATTTGAAAAGATTGTTGTTGTTAGTTGTGAAGTCGTGTCTGACCCATTGCGACCCCATGGACAACGTTCCTTCAGGTCTTCCTGTCCTCTACCAACTTCTGGAGTCCATTTAGGCTCACGCCTACTGCTTCAGTGACTCCATCCATCCACCTCATTCTCTGTCGTCTCCTTCTTCTATTGCCCTCAATCTTTCCCAGCATTAGGCTCTTCTCCAGTGAGTCCTTCCTTCTCATTAGGTGGCCAAAGTATTTGAGTTTCAACTTCAGGATCTGGCCTTCTAAAGAGCAGTCAGGGTTGATCTCCTCTAGGACTGACCAGTTTGATTGCCTTGCAGTCCAAGGGACTCGCAGTCTTCTTCTCCAGCACCATAGTTCAAAGGCTTCAATTCTTTGGCGCTCAGCCTTTCTTATAGTCCAACTTTCACTGCCATACATTGCAACTGGGAAGACCATAGCCTTGACTATACACACTTTTGTTGACAGGGTGATGTCTCTGCTTTTTAGTGTGCTGTCTAGATTTGCCATGGCTTTCTTCCCCAGGAGCAAGCGTCTTTTAATTTCTTGGCTGCAGTCCCTGTCTGCGGTGATCTTGGAGCCCAGGAAAATAAAATCTGTCACTACCTCCATTTCTTCCCCATCTATTTGCCAGGAATTGAGAGGGGCAGATGCCATGATCTAGGTTTTCTTAATGTTTAGTTTCAACCCAAATTTTGTACTCTCCTTCTTCACTAGCAACAAGAGACTCTTTAGTTCCTCTTCACTTTCTGCCAATAGAGTGGTATCATCTGCATATCTTAGGTTGTTGATATTTCTCCTGGCAATCTTAATTCCAACTTTTGATTCATCTAGCCCTGCCTTTCTCATGATGTGCTCTGCATATAAATTAAACAGGCAGGGTGACAGTATACAGCCTTGCCGGACTCCTTTCCCAATTTTGAACCAATCAGTGGTTCCGTGTCCAGTTCTCACTGTTGCTTCATGACCCGCATATAGGTTTCTCAAGACACAAATAAGATGGTCTGGTACTCCCATCTCTTTAAGAACTTGCCACACTTTGTTGTGATCCACACAGTCAAATGCTTTAGCATAGTCAATGAAGCAGAAGTAGATGTTTTTCTGGAACTCCCTAGCTTTCTCCATGATGCAGCATATGTTGGCAATTTGATCTCTAGTTCCTTTGCCTCTTCGAAATCCTGCCTGTACTTCTTGTAGTTCTCAATCCACATACTGCTGGAGTCTAGCTTGTAGGATTTTAAGCATAACTTTACTAGCATGTGAAATGAGTGCAATGATGCAATAGTTTGAACATTCTTTGGCACTGCCTTTCTTTGGAATTGGAATGTAAACTGATCTTTTCCAATCCTGTGACCACTGTTGACTTTTCAAAATTTGCTGGCAAATTGAGTGTAGCACTTTTACTGCATCATGTTTTAAGATTTTGAATAGCTCAGCTGGAATACTGTCACCTCCACTAACTAGCTTTGTTGTTGCTCAGCTTTCCTAAGGGTCATTTCAGTTCACATTCTAGGATGTCTGGCTCGAGGTCAATGACCACCTCATTGTGGTTATCAGAGACGTTAAGCTCGTTCTTGTATAGTTCTGTGTAATTTTGCCACCTCTTCTTAATCTCTTCTGCCTCTGTTAGGTCCCTCCCATTTTGTTCCTTTATCATGCCCATTTTTGCATGAAACGTTCCCTTCATCTCTCCAATTTTCTTGAAGAGATCTCTGATCCTCCCTATTCTATTGTTTTCTTCTATTTCTTTGCTCTGTTCATTTAAGAAGGCATTCTCATCTCTTCTAGCTATTCTCTGGATTTCTGCATTCTATTGAGTGTATCTTTCTTTTTCTCCCTTGCCTTTTGCTTCCCTCCATTCCTCAGCTATTTGCAAAGCTTCCTCAGACAACCATTTTGCTTTCTTGCATTTCTTTTTCTTTGGGATGGTTTTAGTTGCTACTTCTTGTACAATGTTGCAAACCTCCATCCATAGTTCTTCAGGCACTTTGTCTATCAGATCTAATTCCTTAAATCTATTTGTCACCTCTACTGTATATTCGTCAGGGATATGATTTAGTTCATACCTGAGTGGCCTAGTGCTTTTCCCTACTTTCTTCAGTTTAAGCCTAAATTTTGCAATGAGAAGCTCATGGTCTGAGCCACAGTCAGCTCCTGGTCTTGTTTTTACTGACTGTATAGAGCTTCTCCATCTTTGGCTGCAGAGCACATAGTCAATCTGATTTCTGTGTTGACCGACTGGTGATGTCCTTGTGTAGAGCCATCTCTTGGGTTTTTGGAAAAGAGTGTTTGCTATGACCATTGTATTCTCTATCAGCCTGTGCCCTACTTCATTTTGTACCCCAAGGCAAAACTTGCCTGTTATTCCAGTTATCTTTTGGCTTCCTACTTTAGCATTCCAATCTCCCATGATGATAAGGACATCATTTTTTGGTGTTAGTTCTATAAGGTGCTGTAGGGCTTCATAGAACAAGTTAATATCATCCTCTTCAGCACCGGTGGTTGGGGCATAGACTTGGACTACTGTGATATTGAATGGTTTGCCTTGGATTTGAACTGAGATCATTCTGTCATTTTGGGGATTGTATCCCAGTATTGCTTTTCCTACTCTTTTATTGACTATGAAGGCTACTCCATTTCTTCTGAGGGATTCTTGCCCACAGCAGTATACCTGATGGTCATCTGAATTAAATTCACCCATTCCTGTCCATTTTAGTTTGCTGCTTCCTAAGATGTGGATGTTCAGTCTTGTCACCTCTTGTTTGACCATGTCCAGCTTTCCTTGATTCATGGATCTTACATTCCAGGTTCCTATGGAGAAAAAATCTTTACAGCATCGGACTTTCCTTTCACCACCAGACACATCCACAGCTGAGCGTCCTTTCGGCTTTGGCCCAGTCACTTCATTCTTTCTGGCGCTACTAGTACTAGCCCTCTGCTCTTCCCCAGTAGCATATTGGACGCCTTCTGACCTGACAAAGGGCTCATCTTCCAGTGTCATATCTTTTTTCCTTTTGGTACTGTTCATGGGATTTTCATGGCAAAGATACTGGAGTGGGTTGCCATTTCCTTCTCCAGTGGATCACGTTTTGTCAGAACTCTCTGCTATGACATGTCTGTCTTGGGTGGCCCTGCACGGCATAGCTCATAGCTTCATTGAATTACACAAGCTCCTTTGCCATGACCAGGCAGTAATCCATGAAAGGGTTTGAAAAGATAGGTTCTGATCATCCTGTCAGAACCTATCCTTCCATCCCTCATCATCACAATTGATGAACCTTCTTGGATGAGAAACAAAATATTTTCTTCTTCTTCAAGGAAAACAACAACAACAGTCGTTGCCTTTTCGGGGGGAAAAAACACCTTTGAGTTAATAATAGAGCCTACCTTGGAAGACTCCAGAAGTTGTCATTCTGCATCAGTGCTAATTTTTTTCATCAATCCACCCTGACTCAGATTCCTATTCTCACTCTTTGTTAGAAATATATGAGGAAAAAGGATGATGGTCAGAGAAAGCAGCAATCACATCAATTTAAATGGTATTAATATGATTAAAAATCATCAGAAAACAAGAAAAAAAAACACCAAAGTAGATCCTGGTTGGAAAATGTATCACTTTTGTAGTAATTGTTGTTGTTGCAAAATTTGACTATTGTGTTGATGAAAACATAGTTGAAGTCTGAGAGGAAAACTGGTGAAATAGACTTCTGGTCCAAGAGAGATTTACTTGGTATGTGTCCTGTTTCAAGCTGCATCTATTTAATGATATGTCTTTGTTTTCTGAACTGGGATAACTCAGATCAGATAATTTGTGAAATTTCCAAGTTAGTCAGAATGATGTCCCTGAGGGGGTCCTCCCCCTCCTATTCTCATATTCAACTAAAAATAGCTTCCAAGTCTGTCAATAGAAGAGAAGGATTTAGAAGACATTTTTTTTACAAAGGAATAGAAAAATATCAGTTGATCATAGGAGTTCTGAGTTTCCTAGCTACTTCTACAGTGTAGTTCACACAATTTCACATTAAAACTAGTCTCAGAGTTTATTTATTTAATTTAATCATATTTGTATATGAGTTTGCAGTGCTTCCTGTCTTCTAACTTTGTAACAGAAGTATAAGAAATCAACATTCTTGCTGCCAACTCCTGGGAGACCCTGGATGTCTACTATTTTCAGGAGATTGAAAAATGGTGGTAGCAAGAGAAAAATTAAGTTAAAGAGAATTTGAGGGAATCTCCTCTTTCCATTAAGGTTCTAAGAAAATTAAAGGAGTAACAGGAATTATAATAACGGGCTCTTCTTTCCAAATAAGAACCGGGAAATAGTTAATTTGTTTTACTTTTCAAATATAGGTAATTTTCAGTTTTAAAGTTAAACTTCAAACCAGATTAGAGTAAATAAATTTCTTTTATTTATTTATATTTCTGTTTGCTGGGAAAAGATCATTACTGAAACAGAGAAAAGTTGCAAAAGAATTTGAAGATCTTTTACACTATACAAAATTATTTGGGGGGAAAAATAGATATATTAGGAGAAAACTGCATGCTAAAATGTATATTTTTGCTCTGGGTTTGAAAATAGTAATTTGTTTTTATTTAATTACATTTGTGTGGCCTATCCCAATCTAGACTCTGGGAGATTTACCTCAGAGTATCATAATAAAATAGATAATACTGTATTGTAATTAGGTTTTATATATAAAAATATGGAAAACAAATAACAAGAAGCTAAAACTATTATAAAAAAAGAACTATTCCCAAGATTATGCCAGAAAAAATTGAAAAGACTGAAATATTCACACATTTCTTCAGAATGTATAGAAACTTAAAGAAAATAAAATGAGGATCTGAATGAAAATTAGTGTATTCTGTGCATAGGATATAATATTCACAACTGCTTTAAACTTACAGCTGTGTCTTTGCTGGTCTTGTTTCCAAGAATGAGACTTCTGAAAAACATCCACAGAGAATGGGAATAATTTCACTATACAGATGTACTTATATACACTTCATACATGTAGTGTTTATAAACATTGTGGGTGGACAACTTTCTTATGGCTGTGGTTTACCTCACTGATTTAGATAGAGCCATTGCTTGAAGAAAAAAAAAAAAGCATCCTGTGTGTATCACTCTGAAGGGTCCTTTCCCTGGCAACATTTAATTCCTAGTCATCTAAGCTAATGTAGGGCACATACAACAGCACTCCCAATACATCACTGGATGTGACCTCGTCGAATCAGAGCCATTGAGTCCATCAGTCACATTTTATGTATTGCCCTTTTTACATTGTTTGGCATGAGATTCCATAACCCCTTTATTGTCAATCTGTTATGGTTGGTCTGATAAGGAAGAACTTGTCTTCTCTTAGCCAATGTGGCTCCTGCAGTATCTAGGAAGGTAGCCAAGTTTTGTGCTGTTGCAATTAGAAGAATAACAGCATAGAGTTTTTTCAGTTTATACATCAATGTTCTTACGTTTATCTTTCTTATTAAGCAGAAAAACGCTGCAAAAATGGTAGCAATGTCTCGGGTCATGTGTTTGCCATTTGTGGCCTTCCCAGCTGGCATCTGACAAACAAAGTCAATGGGGGAAGCTGGATTCACTTAACATTCATGTGATTGACTTATTGACTACAGCAAGAAAGGACATAAAATTGGGTATGGCTTACTTAATGACTGCTTACTTAACAACAGAAGTTTCAGGCCCAATTGTATATATCCACAAACAAGAACCTTACCATGAAGAAATGCCTCTTTGCAGTTAATGAAACAACTGAAGTTCTACAATTAATTAAACAATTAAACCAGACAATATACATAAACTAAATGCAGAAAAGAATATTGCTGTCAGGTATTTCTAACAGTGTGGGAATAAACATAAGGTAACTATACTATACAACAGGGGTATTAAACTGCCGGCCTGTGGGCAGGTTGCATCATACAGAGGCCGTGTCCACTCCAGCTCCAGCAATGAAAAACAAGTCACGACACATTGCAACATGTCACATGATACAGCGAGTTGGACACCCATGCTATACAACAACAATTGGGCCTGAAACTTCTGTTGTATATATATAGGGACGCGGTGGCTCAGTAGGTTAAGACGCTGAGCTTGTCGATCAGAAGGTCGGCAGTTTGGCGGGTCGAATCCTGAGTGCCGCATAGCAGAGTGAGCGCCTGCTATTCGTCCCAGCTTCTGCCAACCTAGCAGTTCGAAAGCATGTAAAAATGCAAGTAGAAAAATAGGGACCACTACGGTGGGAAGGTAACAGCGTTCCGTGCGCCTTTGGCGTCCAGTCATGCCGGCCACATGACCACGGAGACGTCCTCGGACAAGCGCTGGCTCTTCGGCTTTGAAACGGAGATGAGCACCGGCCCCTAGAGTCGGAAACGACTAGCACGCATGTGCGGGGGAACCTTTACCTTTACCTTATATATATATATATATATATATATATATATATATATATATATATATATATATATATATATATATATAAATTTCTTATCTTGTATGAATTTTTCTTCTTCTTTTTGCCCCCAGTTGTTTTTTCCCCCTTCTTATCTCTTAGAGGAGGGGAGGAAAGCCATGGCAAATCTAGACAGCACACTAAAAAGCAGAGACATCACCCTGTCAACAAAAGTGCGTATAGTCAAGGCTATGGTCTTCCCAGTTGCAATGTATGGCAGTGAAAGTTGGACCATAAGAAAGGCTGAGCGCCAAAGAATTGAGGCCTTTGAACTATGGTGCTGGAGAAGACTCCTGCGAGTCCCTTGGACTGCAAGGCGATCAAACCGGTCAGTCCTAGAGGAGATCAATCCTGACTGCTCTTTAGAAGGCCAGATCCTGAAGCTAAAACTCAAATACTTTGGCCACCTAATGAGAAGGAAGGACTCACTGGAGAAGAGCCTCATGCTGGGAAAGATCGAGGGCAATAGAAGAAGGGGACGACAGAGAATGAGGTGGCTGGATGGAGTCACTGAAGCAGTAGGCGTGAGCTTAAATGGACTCCAGAAGATGGTAGAGGACAGGAAGGCCTGGAGGAATGTTGTCCATAGGGTTGCGATGGGTCGGACACGACTTCGCAGCTAACAACAACAACATCTCTTATATAGAGTTTTCATGGATAGCACATGGTTTCTCTCTTAAAATCTGCTATACAAGTCTGATTAAATTCTGAGAAACTCCTACAAGAGTTCACATACATTTATACATTTTTGTCCAAGAAACACAGGATTTGGGGGCGGGGAAGATGGAGAAAAATAGTAAATGAATTTAACTTTCTAGCTTTTCCAGATTAATGTCTATGGACATTCTCAGTCATCCAGCTCATGGTTGACCCAAAGCTGTTTTTTTAAAAGGCAGCTGGACTTTGTTTTTCCTGAAAGACATTTCACTTCTCATCCAAGAACTGAAGAAGCTTCTTGGATGAGAAGTGAAACATCTTCAAGGAAACAACAAAGCACCTTTTCCCAGGTTAGTTATTTTATCCAATGAAGGAGAGATGCACAGCATACCATCCTGCTTTTTTCTCTCTCAATGGTTGTAAATCATCATCTATGGTGTTACCACTAAAAATATGTGCCAAGGTATAGAGATAAGCCTTATCATTACTAAGAAGCATCAAGTCTTATGTTACACTTTTTTTTACTGCTGGGACCTGGCCTCTCTCTGATGGACTGCAAGACTGGGACAGGCTACTTCTCTAAACAGCTGCCCCTTACAACCTGGTTAGGAACGGGAAGTGGAGTGCAACAGAAAACTACAGGTGTTTCATCATATTTTCCCTTCACAATAACACCTTTGTGAAGCAGATAGGGCTGAGAGTTGCTCACTGAACTTGATGGATGAATAGGGACTTGGTTTCCTTAATCCCAAGCTAAAACCTAAGGCTTAGCTCCCAGTGACACATGTTGCTATTGAAAACTTTGGATGTGATCTGTAAAGACTTTCAAAATTTGCAATTGTGTAATAGGAAAAGAGAATCTCCTGGCTAAAGTGCTGGACTAGGAGTGGGGAAATCTGAGTTCTAGTCTTGTCTGGGTAACTTTTGGCTGTTCAATCACTCAGTTTTAAGAAAAAGGCACACCACTGATGAAAAATGTTGCTCGGAGTCAAAATTGACTCTCAAAGGCACAAAAACAAAAGAAAAGAGAGAAGGAGAAAAAATTATTAACTGAAGAATAATGCTATTAAACTGATTTAATTTTAGTTAAACATAAATAAAATTTGGTTGTTTGTCCTGGTCCCATGCCATGCCTAGGCATACCAAATGCTGTTATCTTCACAGAGGGAAAAAAAGAACCCTACTTCAGCATAGATAATATATTACCTTAGTAGCATTCTTCCATAACTTAACAAATTGGTCAAGCTCTAGTGTAATTCAGAGGGCTTGTTGTTACCTATAAAGCCTGTTACCTCTGTCCAATTATCTTGGCCTGTCCAGCAAGACTAGACATAGTTGGGCTGCTTTAGGTCCTACCTATTAAGGAACACCATCTTGCTCAGGAAAAATTCCTTCTCTGTCACTTTTTCTGCCCTGTGGAATAACAGTCCTCCTGAGATCTAGACAATCCTGACCCTCCTGGCCTTTAGAAAGATCTTGAAGCCATGGTTCATCTCTTGGTCATTGGGTCAAAATATTCTGTGAGCTATCAGTTATGTGGCAACATATGTTTTATGAATGATTGTCCCTGGTCCTATAGGTATTACCTTTGTTTCCACAGCTTTATTTATTTATTATAATTATGAATGCATTTTTGTGTTTGTTTCAATGATACCTGCCCATGGTCTCTTGACATGTGTGCAGCTATATAAGTTAGATAAATAAACAAACTTGCAGATTGTTGGTTTACTATTTCTATTCATTAGCAAAGAGACAAAGACAAATTATGACAAACAGATTCTTTATAATATACCGGTAGTTTTATCTTTGTCATATGTGGCAAGTTAAAGTCTATAACTTTCTTTTGAATTTTCTTCCAAATGCTGTCTTGTGGTATTGGCTGTTGCAGGGGGATGTGATTAACATTGTGTGGGCCCTGTGGCATTTGGTGTTTTTTTTTAAAGACTCCCTAATCCCTGCTTAATTTTATGAACTGTCAAAATGATTCTAAATATCTCTCCTCTTTGCATTTTCACCTCAGGACAAGAGTCCAGAGGTATGGATTTGTTGTACAACAGTGGACTTTAGGCAATTTTCATCTTTTAATGCCTGCAGCGTCCGAGGTTGAATTTGTAATAATAACCAGATTATCTCTGAAGGATCTCTCGCTTATACTTGCAAATGGTTCTGCAGGAAAATGCAAAAGATAGGAAAGGAAAAAAATAATTGATTAGAGGCAGGAGATCATTTTGTCACATAATCCCAGATGGAAAAGAAAACAAATGCTGATATGCTTCCTTCCTTCCTTCCTCCCCCTTTCTCATGCATTTAATGAGAGTTGAAAATAGTGTAACTGGAAAGACCAGTTTTGGAGGCATTACAACAGCAAAAATCAGAGAGAGAGAGAGAGAGAGAGAGAGAGAGAGAGAGAGAGAGAGAGAGAGAGAGAGAGAGAGAGAGAGAGAGAGAGAGAGAGAGAGAGAGAGAGAGAGAGAGAGAGATGTGGTCTGGGTCTATGATTAGGTTGCATTCAAACTAATGCTTTCATGAGCCATTAGAGAGATTGTTAGATGCTGCCTGGCAAGTTTGAACATGTATTAGACTTCTGAGATATGGAACAACCTGAACAAGAGTACCAGATCTGCTGCTAGAGAAAATGGTAACTTGAAGGTAGAATTGATTCAGTACATTGACTCAAGGGATGGCTGGATCCAGATCTCTAATTGCACCCTGAGATGCCTTACAATGAGTTGCCTTGTGTCCAAATCTGAAAAAAAAAATAGATGTATCATGTAGTGATTACCTGAGAAAGACCTTGATGTGGACAGTTCAACATTGAGATGAATCTCTTTGCTTATATTAGCAGATTTATGCTTCTACTGGCTGTCAAGAACAACCTTGGCCTGAATGGAAATCTCTAAGTAGACCGGATGCCAGAGTAGGAAGATCAAAGGACAATCTTTAAGAAAATGAGGCTTTCCCATAGAAGAAATTCTGTGCAAATATGGAGAACAGCAATCCATCTCTCATATGCTATGGTGCATACAAGGTCCTTCAACATGTATGGGGAAAAAGCTTATGCTGGCAAGAGAAAATGCTATCGACTTGGCTGATATTGGGTGAATGTTATTTAGTTTTAATCCTATTTCTTCTATATACTTTTTACATGTGTTACATTTCTATGACACATTTATACCTATTTTATTTGCTCAGTTGAATGTCTATAATTTGTAGATGCTTCTGACACAAATAAAAAAAAAGAAAACAGATTTGTAAAGCATCCTTCTAAACCATTGCACAATTCATCACTGGAGACATTTTCAGAATTGCCTGAGAATTATGTTAGAAATACCATAAAGGCATTTTGAACTGAAAATCCTGCATTATGTTTCTTCCAATTATGATATTATATTTCTATATTTGATTGATTTAGAAATATTTAAATGAGATAGACCCCTATTGACCTATTTTAGGCATCAGTACTTTTTTACTTATTTTTATTTCAATTTAAATAAAGATGATATGACTGTTATTCATAATGACACAGTCTCTTTGGATATACATCCATAGCCAACTTTTTCTACCATTACTCAGATGATTAATTGAAAATTCATTTTCTTAAAAAAAAAGGAAAGGAAAAAGGAAAAGGTGTTATCAGTTGCTAAGGTCAGAGGAGAGAGCCTACTTCATTGCCTTCAAACACCTGACCATAAATATTTAATTGTATCCCCCTCAAAAAATAAGGGAACCAAGGTCTTAAATTTGCCAATTCCCTCCTCCTCTTTGGAGGAAGGGAAATATTGGTGTCAAAAAGACAGATGATCAAAATCCATACCTATATCAAGATACAGAGAAACATTAGGTAGTCATCAATCATTAATAGAATCTGGAATAGATGAGATTGAGGAAGATTATTCTCTGTGTAATGTATGTGCATGTGTGTGTCCTGCTTGGATAATGTGTTAAGTGGAATAACTCATGAGATCTGTTAGCATTCATCCCTTATATTCCTTTTGTTAACAGGTTAACACTCAAACCAATTCACATATCCGAAGCTTTATTCATTATTAATCAAAGAAGCTAAAAAGTCGATCCACTCTGGTTATATACAGTAGTTCTTGTGGTTTTCAAACCTTTAAATATTTAATGGTGTCATTGCTTTCCCTGTGGATGTCAGCCAAGCAGAATGTCTCGTATTAGAATCTCACTGGGTTAGGGGGGGGAAAAGGAGGAAAAACTTTAAAAAGGATTTTTTTAAAAAAATAAAAGTATCTCACACTATTGTATTACTATTTTGATCACT
Organism: Vipera berus; assembly: GCF_964194415.1. NCBI lineage: Eukaryota > Metazoa > Chordata > Lepidosauria > Squamata > Viperidae > Vipera > Vipera berus. Next base: position 39,167,523 of record NC_138202.1, read on the forward strand.
TTCTACAGAGATTATTTCAAAATATAAAATGAGCTTTGCTCATGGTATGCAAGTAGCAATGAGATTTACTGTTTTAGAAAGCAAAGACAGCAACATTCAAATTTGTGGAGGCTAAAATTCTCAGAATGCTCAGGCAGAATAGATAGTGAAGAAGTTAGCTACCTCTGGATATATTTTAACAGAACTGAATAACAGAGTTGCAAGCTGTCCTTGGAGGTCTTCTAGTCCAACCTCCTGCTCAGGCAGGAAACCCTATATTATTTCAGATAAATGGTTGTCCAATCTCTTCTTTAAAACTTCCGGCGTTGGAGCATTCACAACATCTGGAGGCAGGTTATTCCATTGTTCTAATAGTCAGGAAATTTCTCCTTAGTTCTGGGTTGCTTCTCTCCTTGATTAGCTTCCATCATTGCTTCTTGTCCTGCCTTCAGGTGATTTGGAGAATAGTTTGACTCTCTCTACTTTGTGACAACCCCTGATATATTGGAACACTGCTATCATGTCACCCCTAGTCCTTCTCTTCATTAAACTAGACATACCTAATTCCAGCAACCATTCTTTATATATTTTAGCCTCCAGTCCCTAATGATCTTTGTTGCTCTTCCATGTACTCTTTCTAGAGTCTCAACATCTTTTTTATATTGTGGTGACCAAAACTGGATGCAATATTTCAAGTGTGGTCTTACCAAGGCATTACAAAGTGGTAGTAACACTTCAAGTGATCTTGATTCTATCCCTCTGTTAATGCAGCCTACCACTGTGTTAGCTTTTTTGGCAGCTGCAGCACCCTGCTGGCTCATATTGAAGTGATTGTCCACTAGGACTCCAAGATCCCTCTCACAGTTACTATTATTGAGCTAGGTACCACCTATACTATACCTGTGCATTTGGTTTTTCTTGCCTAAATGTAGAACCTTGTTTTTCACCACTGAATTTCATTTTGTTAGATAGCACCCAAGGATCCTGTTAAGTGAGAGAATAGTTTTTTAATACCCAGTCACTATTCCATTCAGGACATAATCTCACTAACTTGGGTCAAGTCAACATTTCCTCCATTACAGATTTAACATAAGTGACCCCAAAACAGAAGAAACTTGGTTCTGTCTCCCAATGTGTGAAGAGAATTTTTTTTTCATGCATACTCCGTGCAGGTTGTCAGACATTGAGTTCAGATAATTCTTCTCCAGGATAAATTATTGGGTGGATATTTCAAGAAGAGGGTAGTTAACATGCAAACAGTAAGTTCACAGTAAAGCCAAAAGGTGCTACCTGTTTTACTACTAATAGATTTTCCCCTGACTTGCTTTTTAAATCTAAATCAAATCCCGCCCCCTGAACAATCTTCTATCCACAAAAGAAAAAAAATACATTGACTGTAATCCTTGTGCTCATACCCCATGTTCTGTTAGGCAGGATGAGAGTTGGAGTCAGCAGGAAATTTCTGTGAAAAGCAGGTGTTATCTGTCTTGGTATTTTACTCTGAGCATCAGAAGTCACAAGTTCTATCCCATCCCTCAAAGTGAGCAGTTGTAGGTGACATAGTCCATGTAGACCCAGGGCTAATTTACTATGTTAGTCGACCATTGGAGAAATGGCTTTTGTGTAATATATCTCAAGGCTAAAAGGAACAGCTAAAGTTAAATAGAACAGGTATTCTGATCCAGTAAATAAAAGTATTGGGCTGCTCCTTCAAAGCAATGGTTTCACAGTTTTGAATCAAATCATGTCATTGTTTTCCTCAGCAATAGCCAGCATAAAAATCAAAAGAGACCCATTTGATCTAATTTTTTAATGTATGGTGAAATACAGGTACAAAGGGCTTTTCATTCTGTCACCATGTTAATTATCTAAGCCCAAGTAGGTGGAAGCAGATAGTCAATATAGCTTGATGTTAAGAAACTAAACAACATTGGATGTATTTTGTGCTTGGGTAGGAGAGCAAAGGGAAACCCTAAGGTGCTAAGCTAGTCAGGGGAAAAAAATGGAAGAAAACATCTAAAAGAAAGTTATGTAGATTTTTGTTTATTGTTTTTATTGAGACTAGAACATCCGTTGCTAAGTGATCTGGTTGTTATATGAGCTGTGCCCAATTTTATGAACTTTTTTCTGTGATTGTAAAAGCAAATTGCTGCAATCATTAAATGAATCATGAGGTAATTTAGTTTTGCCCATTGACTTTGCTTGTTGAAAGCCTCCAAGACATGTCACAATCACATAACCCTGGGATGCAGCAAATACATGCCAATTGCCAAGTGCCAGAATTTTGATCAAATTACCATAGGGAAACTATAATGGTTGCAAGTGTGAGAACCAGTTGTAATAACTTTTTTAAGGATAATTTCATAATGATAATAGTTGTAAGTTGAGGACTAGCTGTAATGCAGTGAGAATGAATGCATTTTTAAACAGAACTGTGTTATATATAATGATTTAATACATTAAATTTAATATTTTATTTAAGAAAACATCTATAAAGTACTGTTATAGAAAGATATTATACGTCTTCTAAAATTGTATGTATTGTTTTATGAAACAAGAAAAGATAAAAAAAACAGATAAAAGGAAAAAGGAGGAAAAAAAGGGGAAAGGAAAACCAAGAAAACAACAAATTCTTACACCAAATTATTAAGGGGCTACCACAAAGAAGAGGGAGTCAAGCTATTATCCAAAATACCTGAAGGCAAGACAAGAAGCAATGGATGGAAACTAATCAAGGAGAGAAGCAACCTAGAACTAAGGAGAAACTTCGTGACAGTTAGAACAATTAACCAGTGGAACAACCTGTCTCCAGAAGTGGTGAATGCTCCAACACTAGAAGTTTTTAAGAAGAGACTGGAGAGCCATTTGCCTGAAATGGTATAGGGTTTCCTGCCTGAGCAGGGGGTTGGCTCCAAGGTCCCTTCCAACTTTATTATTATTATTATTATTATTATTATTATTATTATTATTATTATTATTATTATTATTATTATTATTATTATTATTATTATTATTATTATTATTTAATTAAGATTTTGGGAGTTGAAGTACACGAGTCATAAAAGAGCCAAGGTTGCCTACCCCTGCCTTAGCATAATGAAATAAGCCATGAGACCTTTTCAACCACTGCATTATATGAGACCAACACCTCTAAAAGACAACTAAACAAAGTAAACAATGGTTGCTTATCTGAAAAGTTTATTTATTGTTTAAGATTTATCAAGTAGAACAAAACTTAGAGCAAGAAACATTAAGCTTAAAAGAAAATTCAATTATTCAAAAGTAAGCAAGCACAGGCTTATAAATTTTAGTAAAACTAAAGTTTGGAGGTTTTTCTGAAGTACATAAATATATTATATGGATAGAGTAGTCCTGATTTAATACATCATCTGAAATATGAACAATATTCATTCCCACTTAACCTGTTTTCCTACATTTGTATATACTTAAAAACAACTGCTCCTTGATATGTTCAAATTGAGAATATAATTTTATGTTGGTTTCTTTGTTCGATCTTCAACAACTATTTGTTCTTGGTTTATACTTTTGGATAAAGTAGGGACACACCATAAAATTTCCAAACAAATAGAATTCTTATATTAGGACTGAATCTCTGTCAGGTTTACATATATACATTCATAACACTATTTTCTACCTTAGTCATTTTCTTGAAAAATATAATATGACTTTATTTTTTAAAGGTATTTTCATTCAAAAACAGCTCTGAATGTAACCTGTTTAAAATATGCATACATTTTAAACAACTAAATGCATTTTTCTACATATTTTAATATAGTTTTGGACAAAGCCTTGGTGGAGCAGTGGGCTAATGCCTCCTTAAGTAACACCAGCTGCCTGCAATTAGTGCAGGTTCGCATCCCACCAGGCTCAAGGTTGACTCAGCCTTCCATCCTTCCGAGGTAGGTAAAATGAGGACCCAGATTGTTGGGGGCAATTAAGCTGACTTTGTAATAATGCCGCTTGGAGTGTGTGTGAAAGCCCTAATAAGCAGGCATATACATAGAATGAAGGCTACTGCTAAGCTTGTAAGCCTCCCTGAGTCTTCAGAGAAGGGCGGGATATAAATGGAATTAAAATTAAAATTAAAATTAAATTAAATTAAATTAAATACCATTGTATCTGTGTAGAATGGCAAAAGAATTTATAAGATTGGATTGTTTAAATACATGTTGATGAAATGAAAATCTCATGCACTAATGGTGTATGCAAATTATCTCACCTAATCCTAATATCATAAATAGCAATAGCACTTAGACTTATATGCTGCCCCATAGTGCTTTATAGCATTCTCTGGGGGAATGTTTACAATGTCAACATATTACCCCAACAATCTAGATTCTCAACCTTGAGCTGTGTCAGGATCAAACTGACAATACTGCATGCTAATCACTCTCCCACCAGGGTGACAATATAATAAAATAAAGTATATGATAAATATTTTCTACTAGAGGGAGGGCGTTCTCTGTGAGCGCACCTGACCTATGGAACCGTTTACCGGTTGAGCTCCGGATGGCTCCCGACCTTTGCTCCTTCCGACGCGACCTAAAAACATATCTGTTTAAGCAATCTGGTCTGGTCTGACGGGTTCTGTTTTAATTATTGTTTTAAGATAACTATCTTCTGCATTTGGGCAAAATTAGGGTTTAATTTGTTTTCAATATCTGTATTTGTGCATTCTGTTTTTTGTCACTGTTCACCGCCCTGAGTCCTTAGGGAGAAGGGCGGTATACAAATCAAATAAATAAATAAAAATAAATAAATAGTTTGTTTTATTTATATTTTTTATAGTTTGTCATTATTAAAAATATTCACCAGATGAAACAGATTTGGTTTACAAAATACTGTTCCTGTTGTGAGGTTGCCTTGGCATAGAAAGCCAGCTGGATGACCACAGGCCAGTCACTCTCCCTCAGCCTAACTCACCTCACAGGATTGTTGTTGTAGGGAAAATAGGAAGAGGTTGTGATGGATATGTCTGCCACCTTGAGTTATTTGTAAAAAAAATGTATGTACAAAGAAATCTGTATTTGGGCAAGATGCAGATATTTGGAAATGATGTTTTAAAAACTATATATTAGAATGATTGCATTAAAATGTCTATCAAGGTAAGTTGCCTTAAGGAAAATTGTAACTGATTTTCCACCTTTTTTATTTTACAGGAAAAAAGAAGAATCAAACAATGCATGAAAAAAGTTCACAACTGCTAAACAATAGATCCCTACTTTTTTTTACCTCCTAGAAACATGTATACTGCTCAAAAAAATAAAGGGAACATTTAAACAACACAATGTACTGTATTTAATAGTAGGATGTCTTATCTTGTGTTCCCTTTATTTTTTTTAAGCAGTATATTTGATTGTGGTGTTATTTTTCTAGATGAATACCATGGGAAAAATAAGGCCATTTCACATTTGGAACAGGAATACAATTTGAAACTGATCACAATACCCCAACATTTCTAAGAACAATTTCCCCCACCTCCGCTTTGTACATTTCATGCCTGCAACAATGCTCCCTCCTTTAAGTGTTTGCTCCCACAACCACTCTTCTGATTTATGTCTGTCCCACAGCTCACGCTGCCTGCCTTGCTTTTCCTTGCTCCACCTGCCTCTCTTCTGCTCTCTCTCATCTCATACCACAAGGGCTGTGAGGCTACACTCTGATCACCCCTTTCTCAATGTGCCACTTCCTCCAACATGTTGCACTGGCATGGTTTTTTTATCTTTCAGGAGGTTTGCAACTGTAGATAGAATCTGTGGAAATGTATCTACCTAGGAGCAGCATCGCCTTAATTGCTCTGCTGTGGCTCATCTACTAGAAGATGTTTCTTCATTTTATTCTTCTTTATTTCAGGTTTTCAGATGATTAGTTGAAAACTGGCAAGACGGGGACTATAGGCATAAACTCATCTGGGATAATTTGAAACTTATGAAGAAAGATTTGGGATCCCTACCAACTGGATATCTAAGGACTTTAAAACGGAATCCCAGATCTTCATTTTATGCTGAATTTGAAGTGAACTCAAAGTGTATTTTAAAACAGAAAAATCAACAATAATAACCTACAAAATTGATGTACTTTAGGCTACAATTCTATGCAGTCTTACTGGAAAATAAGCCCCAATTAAACCAATAGTTTGAAGCTAAACAAATGGTGAACTATTTTCACTTAACTGGCAAAGGTAGTGCTTGCTCTAATTATTTAATTGAGTTAGTTTATTTACTATACAGTATATACTGCACACTCCCAAACAAGTGGATACTTTATGATTGATAATTAAGCTAGTTAGAGAAGCCATTTTTCAGAAATGTTGATATAATTAAATAGAATTGGTTTTAAAAACGAGTCTGGAAGTGTTCAGATACTTACAGGTTGATGTGGTACAGTTCTTACCCAATATTATTTTAATTCATTTTTCATATGGTAAGTTGCTTGGTAGCTTCTCCTATGAAGACAAGATGGAATGAATCTGTCCTATTCTAACAGTCTGAACTAATTCAAGAATTCATAAACAATTCCTCCCTAAATGAGAGAGTATTGGGTCATTCTTCTTGTGAGGAGAGCTTTGAAACCAAGACAGGACTCATCCAATCATTAGTATTGAGTGTCGTGATAGGATGTCAATTCTCCTTCTCTTCTTTTTACTGTCAGGGAGAAACACCTGCAATATGTTTTTCTCTCTGTTTGATGAGGATGCCACTTTGTTTGTCTTGGGCAAAAAAGTACCTCTTGTCACTCTTGGTAAGGTTATTAGGCGGGCACCTCTCTGTCAGTTGTGCTGAGATTCTGGGCTAAGTCAGACACTTAGCAGAGGTGTCGTTTGCCACTTATAAACTGTGTCACTTCTTTTTCTTTTATGTGAGAATCACTTGACCTTCCATATGGAACTGAGTTTGTCATGTGAGCCTTTGAAGAAGTCTGTTGGCAAAGAAGGATAAAACGAGGGACTTTGAGATAGAAAAGGGAAGGATAAACAAAAAGCCAGATGACAATCTGAGGGAACACACACTATTTTTGAGAAGGCAATCATTTCTCCCAATAGAAATGGACTGAATATCTACTGGGATGGAAGTGGGAGAACCAAATAAAATTAAATCCAACAAACATAAAAGTGGTATTTCCCAATAGGACATTGAATTCAAGGATTAAGATGCAGCTTTTGTGGAAGGATTGTGCTCCCTCAGAAGAGATCTGCAGTGTGAGAATATTTTCTGATCCTCAGCTGGCACTGAGACCATGGGAAATGGATCTTCTGTTATAAATGAATCACACACAGTCTGTGGAGCAGCCCTCTTGAAAATGCTCCTGCTCTTAAAACTTTTTTTATTTGGCTGTGAAATGTACTCCTTTGGGGAATAGCATTTGCCTCCTCCCCTCTCTGTCTTTGGAATAGTCCTGTTTGTCTTTCCTGTTTTGCAAAGGCTGCTGGTCCTATTGGTACTTACTGTATGCTTAGGAAGCCTTTTGATAAAATCAGCTGAACTTCACTTTAGTAAAAACATTTTTAAGTTGCTTCTGCAAACTACATGGACATATCCAGGGGCGGGATTCAAATATGTGAACAATGGGTTCTCTGTGTGGATGCCACTTCTGGAAATCCATTCCGGGCCTGGGCAACAAAAAAATTATCTACCAGTTTTGCCACAGGGGTGCGAACCAGCTGAATCCCACCACTGGATATACCACATTACTGACTTGGCAAAAGTATGGAATAGTTTGCATTGCCTTCTTCTGAAATGATATCTTGGTCTGCCTATAACGAAGTCCTCAGACCTTAAACTGGATATGCATGCAGTTTAAGCTTCATAAAAAAATAAAAAGCCTAAGTTGAGGTTGTTGTTGTTGTTGTTAGCTGTGAAGTCGTGTCCGACCCATTGCAACCCTATGGACAATGTTCCTCCAGGCCTTCCTGTCTTCTACCATCTTCTGGAGTCCATTTAAGCTCACGCCTACTGCTTCAGTGACTCCATCCAGCCACCTCATTCTCTGTCGTCCCCTTCTTCTATTGCCCTCAATCTTTCCCAGCATGAGGCTCTTCTCCAGTGAGTCCTACCTTCTCATTAGATGGCCAAAGTATTTGAGTTTTAGCTTCAGGATCTGGCCTTCTAAAGAGCAGTCAGAGTTGATTTCCTCTAGGACTGACCAGTTTGATCGCCTTGCAGTCCAAGGGATGCCCTGCCTTTCTCATGATGTGCTCTAAGGAGTTCAACTCTGTTTTTTATAGACCTCATTCAGAGACTACACTGAATTCACTAAGCCAAATGTAGCTGCATTTGTAGCCAAAATGTGTGGTCTTCAAATTTGCTCAAAAGCTCATTTCCTAGTATGGATGGGAGACAAACATAGGCATTTGACTATGTACATTGGGAATTGTGTTTAAGTTGGTAAACCAACCAGCTGTTTATCGCTACTGTCTGCTTATTGGTACCACCAGAATAGCTAGAAAGCTTCATTTTCTCAGAATAAATAAAGAACAGATCAGAAGCATCAATTAGTTCTGTGATTGTAAAGTATGGATTGCTAAGAATGTTCACATGCAGAATGAATAGGAAAATTAAACCACGATTAAAAGAAAAAAAACAAAGCCTAATGAATGTATAATGTGGATAGGTAAGTCAAGTAAAGCTATTTAAAACCAAATATTTATTGCCATCAAAGGTAAACTCTCATAGTAAGAGTAAAAAGGATTATGCTGGAGTTCTGCTATTATTTTAAGGTGATCATAGGAGGTGAAAATAGAAATGCTGTTTGAAAGATAGAACAATTTATTTGATGCAGCAAAAAGCACTCTGCGCTCGACTACTACTTTAGAAGGACACTTAGAGTTAAAGCTAGTGTTTGACTGTCCTGCTAATGTCATGTTACAATGACAGAAGCTTGGATATATCCATTCAATCTGAGCAAAGAATAAAGTTCCTTTAGCAAAGCAAAATGATCTTTTATAGTTTTCTGACAAGAAACTAAATAAATAACTTTTTAGTTTTTTTTTTAATGAACTGTAGAATATCTTTTAAAAGTAAGCATACTGCTTTTCAGTTAAAAAATAAGGAATTTGCTGGTTTCATGATAGCAAAGCTTTCCAGAAAGAAAACTGAACTAACAAGAAAGAATTTGAACAATTATGATAGTTCTGTTCTTAAGGATATTCTCAATACATATCTTATTACTTATTATTATGGACTGTCTAGTATCACATACTAGAGCCTTATTTATTTATATATTCATTTATACCTCTAAGGCTGTCCAGCTCATCAACTCTGGGCAGTGTACAGAATTAAAAATAAAAGCCTAAGCAACAAATGTCAACAGAAGAAGAAACACTGTCATACTGATGAAACAAGGCGGGACCATTTGGGTCTCTGGGGGGATACTATTCCTCAGAGGGAGGAACCACAACAGGAAATCCTGCCTTCTTAGTCAATCAGATGACTAAGAGTTGTATGGAATCTTTCAGGACAGGCAGAAACAGTGGGAGAACTGAAACAACTAAGCTTTTGCTTTAAATATGACTTATAGGTAACAACTAGCACCAGCTGCACCCAGAAGACCACAAGTAACCAGTGCAGCTCCCATAGCAGAAGTGTCACATGATGTAGAAGGAATATAGAATGGCCTTGAAGGACAGAAGGATTAGGATTAGGATTAGGATTTATTAAATTTATATGGAATAGCTTTTAACAAGATAACACACAGTAGTGGCCAAAATTGTGGAAACCTTTTGGGAAAAGTGTACAGTAGAAATGCTACTGGTCAGTTGGTTAAGTTTCCACCAATTTTTCTTCTAATTTCTTTATAACTGTAACCTTGTTCACTTAATAATACTATTTTACATCACTTTCTGGGCAACCAGTCAACTCTTTGCACCATTACTTTAATTTTATTATGTTTTACAAGCTCACTAAATGAATGAACACAAAAAACTTAACCAACTTGATAGCGATCACATAACACACTGCCAAATGTCCTCCTCTCAGCTTCAATACATGACATCAATAACTGAATCCTACTGTGATCTGATTGGCTCATTGCCAAAAGAAGATGACACCTGATTGGCTCTCTAAACACTCATGCTCTGTTGTGATTCAGGGCCAGCCTGTGGGTCCGGCAGCCAGCTCGGATGTCTCGGATGACTCAGACGAGGGGGAGGAGGAGGGTGTTGAAGACGAACTTGCTGATGATGGCTTGGAGGCTTCGCAGAGCCCCCAGCCAGGGCCCTCTTCTCAGCTGCGCGAGCCCGACAGTGCGGATGATGATGACCCACAGCTGGCCCTGTTCAAGGACGCCCGACGCAGGAGGCAGTCAAGCAGGAACAAGCAGAGAAAGGCTGTGGGACTCCTCGGAAGGAGGCACAGGGAGGCCACGCCCTGAACTCTAATAAAGGGAGTGTTTGGGGAAGGGCTGGTTGCTGAAAGCAACCGCTCCGTTTGAGGATCACAGTTCCAGTGTTTTGTTTCTTGTTCTGTTGTTTGTGTAATAAATCTTGGCAGACGCCTTCCAGCTTCAGACGCTCTCCAGCCTCTGCTGTTTGTACAGGGGTTGCCTTTCTGCAAGGCCGGTAGCAGGCTGGTTCAGAACATGCTCATTGGCTACAATCAGATAAAGGAAAGCTCCCTGATATCAACCTAAGCAAGTTGTGCTTCTTTTTCTGGTTATTTGGCTATAACTTTTCATAGAATGCAGTACAGATAATTGAACAAACTTTGTTGCATTACATTCGTGATTAAATTATCTTTCCATTGATATATAATTTTATGGTACTACTCCAAAAAAAGTGGTGTTATTAGCCATCAAACCTCAAAAATACACTTTTCCCAAAAGGTTTCCACAATTTTGGCCACTACTGTATAATTGGAACTTGAGCACATTTATTTAAATTATTTTGAAAATATGTCTCAGATAAGGCCCTCTCTACATGACACAAAGATGAAGTGAGGGAAGAGGGAATCACATTCAGATTTTCAAGATTCTGTTACTTTAGCTATTGCAATAAAAGTAGCTTCAACCTATATGGCATGATCTCTTAGTCTGATCCACCTTGTAGGGCCGATATATGGGCATACCATGGCACACCTGTAACAGCTCATGCTAGCTCATTCTGGAACAGCTAGTACTTCCAAGTGGTCTTTAAGGGCAGATCCATGTAGAGTATATTGCAGCAGTCATATGTGGCGACTAAGTTAAGAATGACCACGAGAAGACCATCCTGGTCCAGGAAAGAGGGCAGTTGGTAGGGACTTAAGGCATTTCATGTACTGTTTAAGTATAACTTTCAGCATTAGTTACTAAAACTCATGTGAACTGCTAGAAAATGTCATTTAGCAATGACTGGAGAGCAATAATTTTTCCCCTTTGTAAAAATGAACTGGATGGTTCTGTCTTGAAATGATTCTTCCAGACAACCCACTTGAGACTAGCTTATATTTCATGATTTTTTTTTTTCTGGTGGGGGAGTCAGTTATTTTTATACTTCTCATTGATGGTTTTGAAAATCCTGCTGGAGAACCAAGAAATTATATAATGATGGTTTTGTAAATCACACATAGATGCATATTATGCAATCCTGTGGTTACATTTTTTTTGGCAGAAAATCTATTTCAGAATGGAAGAGATTTAAACTGAAAAGTTTTGATGGAGAATTGTTTCCTCTTTCTCATAGACCATAGGTCCAACAAAAATAGGTCCAAAAGATATTCCTTTATAAGTTTCAAGCACATGTTGTCTGCGTTTAGAAACCTTCTGGTAGTGAGGTCAGTTTGCTAGCAGACAATCATGTTAGGAAAACATAACATGAGAAAGTGTCTGTCAGGGAAGAGGTTAACCACCTCATCTTCACCTACCACTTTTCTTTTGAAATCCACAATTACTCTTCAGTTATTTTCCATTCTATTTTATCAAACTTGGTTTGGGTTTTTTGGGGGAGGGGTTGTATGTATATGTTTTATCATAATGGCTTTTATTTTTGAAAGAGATTTCTAAGCAAGATCGCAGCAATCTTTTTTTGCATTGTTCTGTTTCAGATATCTTACACCTGTAACCAAGATCAGTTGTTGCTGATTGTTGGTTTCTACCACAGGGGAAAGGAAAAACATAACAAGAAGCCACAATCTGAATCACTTGATGAGTGAGCCATGAAATGTTTCTAGCAAAAGATGGCACAAAGAAAATGTTAGTATTAGAAATTATGTACATACATTAACTTGTCTCTAGTACATTGTTTAACAAGCATATCTAAGTAGAAAAAAATCTCTAAGGCCAGGTATAATTCAGGAATTACATAAAAGTATCTCCCTCAAGTATATCCTCAAGATACATTTTAAACAATTAGTATTATTTGTTCAAGTTACTGAGTTTGGCAGCTCAGTCATGATGAGGAGGAGGAGGAGGAAGAGGAGGAGGAGGATGATGATCTTTTGCATTAACTTAATTAATACTGCGTCCAGTTTTGGTCACCACAATGTAAAAAAGATGTTGAGACTCAAAAGAGTACAGAGAAGAGCAACAAAGATGATCAGGGGACTGGAGGCTAAAACATATAAGGAACAGTTGCTGGAATTGGGGATATCTACTTTAATGAAGAGAAGGGTGAGGGGTGACATGATAACAGTGTTCCAATATCTCAGGGGTTGCCACAAAGCACCTGAAGGCAGGACAAGAAGCAATGGATGGAAATTAATCAAAGAGAGAAGCAACCTAGAACTAAGGAGAAATTTCCTGATAGTTAGAACAATTAATCAGTGGAACAACCTGCTTTGAGAAGCTGTGAATGCTCCAACACTGGCAGTTTTAAAGAAGAGATTGGACAGCCATTTGTCTGAAATGGTATAGGATTTCCTGCCTGAGCAGAGGGTTGCACTAGATGACCTCCAAGGTCCCTTCCAACATTATTATTATAAATACTCCACATTTCATTTTGAAATGCCTTCAATGGTTCTGTTATGTCAATATAATATTATGTCCATCCCAAATATGGAGGCAATCCCCCAACAATCATTTGTAGAGATCTGCTGCTTGATTGTGATGCAGTTCAAGTGCCTTTTTGCTTCAGATCATTGTGTTCACATGTTCAATATGAAAAAGTTAATCTTCACTTGGATAAACTGCTGGAAATTGGAGGGAAAAAATTGGGGGCATGGACAAAATAATCTAGGATCAAAGTGACATACAGGTAATCCTCAGGTTACGACCACAAATGAGCTGAATATTTCTGTTGCTAAGCGAGATGGTTGTTAAGTGAGTTTTGCCCCATTTTATGACCTTTCTTGCTAGAGTTGTTAAGTGAATCACTGCAGTCATTAAGTTAGTAACACAATTGTTAAGGGAATCTGGCTACCCCATTGACTTCACTTGTCAAAAGTTTGCAAAAGGGGATCACATGACCCTTAGATACTGCAACTATCAAAATTCAGTTGCCAAACAACTGAATTTTAATGATGTGACCATGGGGATGGTGCAATAGTCCTAAGTGTGAAAAACAGTCATAAGCAGGGGTGAGATTCAGCCAGTTTGCACCACTTCGGCAGAACCAGTAGCTAATTTTTTGTTGCCCAGGCCCTGACTGGACTTCTGGAAGCAGCACCCACACAGATCCCACCACTGATCATAAGACAGTTTTTTTCAGTGCTGTTGTAATTATGAATGGTCATTAAACAAACTGGTATAAGTCCAGGGCCACTTGTAGTCAGTTTAAACTGATGCCATGTTGCCTGTAGGAACCATATTACCAATCCAATGCTTTTTTTGAAAGAAAAAAAAAGGTGCTGGAACTCACACACATCATACAACCCGTCTTGCCTACCCTACAAGCTTCCATCCGAAAAAGGTGCCAGAACTCCGTTCTGGGCATTCTATGACAAAAAATGCCCTGGGTCCAGCAAAGCATCCTGTGATGATCTAGTAACCAATATAAGAAAAACTTTAGGTACCATTGGTCTAATGCAGGGGTCCTCAACCTGTGGGCTGTGGCCTATTGGCCAAAGGGCCACATTAGTGGCTGCCTGGTGTGTGTATGTGTGTGTGTGTGCGTGCATGCAACCCCATTCACATGAGTATCATAATGAGCATCAGGGGCACTACGCCCAACTCATGTGAACATTCACGGCCCCATTCACACAAGCAGTGGGCATTCGTGCACATGCATGCACACGCCAATGAATTTACCCCTCCCACAAAACCATCCCTTCTTTCCTCCTCCCCCCACTCCAGGCTGCCAACCCCGAAAGGTTGTGAAACTCTGGTCTAATTACTATATTTAATAGCAGTTAAATTATGGTCATCATATTTAACCCTGAAATGTGGATTTTAAAAATATTTTTCTCTAACGGAAAATGCAGTTTCGGTCCTGTATCTGAGCATGAAACTTGACTGAATAGGGTCCAGTTAATTAATTTTCTCCTGGGTCCTCTGGAGTTTTCCATCACCTTTCCTAGGAGAAAATTTTTATAGCTGGCATGAATATTGTTAGCCTGACAAGGTACAGCTGACAATTTCATTCACAACAGACAATATTAAAGTTTTTCAAGCTGTTGCTGAACTTCACCTGTAACATAGACATTATCTGCCTTTTCAAAGATGTTTTAAAAATTCAAATCTCTTTAGATTGCAGTGATCTGACTTGTAAAGTTTTATATGACCTTAGGTGAGAATGCTGAAACTATATGTGTGTGATGCATTTTTCTAAAGAGGGGAGGGGAAATATGCCATCCAGTGGTGCTGGTGTTGCCTACTGCTTGAACCTATAGGGAACCTATAGGGAACGGTTGCTGGAATTGGGTATATGTAGTTTAACGAAGAGAAGGGTGAGGGGTGACATGATAGCAGTGTTCCAATATCTCAGGGGCTGCCACAAACAAGAGGGAGTCAAGCTATTCTCCAAAGCACCTGAAAGCAGGACAAGAAGCAAAGGATGGAAACTAGTCAAGGAGAGAAGCAACCTAGAACTAAGGAGAAACTTCCTGACAGTTAGAACAATTAGCCACTGGCACAACCTGCCTCCAGAGGTGGGGAATGCTCCAACACTGGAGGTTTTTAAGAAGAGACTGGACAGCCATTTGTCTGAAATGGTATAAGGTTTCCTGCCTGAGCAGGGGTTTGGACTAGATGACCTCCAAGGTCCCTTCCAACATTATTATTATTATTATTATTATTATTATTATTATTATTATTATTATTATTATTATTATTATTATTATTATTATTATTATTACCTAGTAAATTGTCAACACATACTGTAGGGCATATACTATACATATTTTATTAAACCATTGAACAGAAGTAGTTTTACTAAGTCTGCAGAATGAGACATGTTACTCATTATGGATCTTTTTTCACATCTCGTAGCTGTTTAGAATTTAATATTCCAAATACAAATAAAGTGCAAAGATTTTTTATCATTTAGAAAATATTCTTGGAATTCATGATTTTGATGACAATTTAATGTAAAATAATTCAAAGGCTTAAGTGGGAGTGGAGTTTCCAAATCAGATAGAGGAACTTTGCATTGGTCATGCAACATTTTCAGCTATTATGGTTCCCTGCTCCCACTGAAACCCATTATGACTGCAGTTCATAATAATATTCTGTAAGACTCCATCTTGGCCTTCTAGAGATAGCCAGGAGGGAAGGAACTAAAGGGAAAAGAATATATATCGTGTGAACTTTACATTTCCAGGATCACAGGATTTCAGTCCATTAACTTTTAAAAGTTTATCCATTAGAGACAGGGCAGATTTTGAGATGTTGGCCTTTTGTCTGGGGACAAAATGCATTTGACTGCTCACCTGTTCATGTACTTTTGTTTTCACCCCATATTAATAATTTTTTTGTTTACTGAAGTCCATAGACCAATAGGCTGGGGTGTGTGGAAACAACAAAATATTATAGAAACTCATACATCATGCTTGTTATTTTAACTGATGAGTTCTACTGCTCTGAATGTAAACTATTATAATAACATATTTGGTAATTTCAGATACTGTATCATACTTCAGATAAAGCTCTTTCCATATGTAGGTGCTTAGGCCTTGAAAAGGCCATGCTCTGGAACTATGTACTATGTTTGGTGTAGTTCATAAAATCTCATTTCAAACATCTAAAAATGCCTTTTCTAAATTTGTATACAGATAAATTGACTATAGATAGAGCATATATTTGAAGATAGATAAACAGACAAATCCCATGAATTAATGGATTTTGAAAGCTATACAAATCTTTGCAAAACAGTTATAATTCATTACAGAATGGGGGTTTGTGGACAGAGCCAATACAAGCTTTGGAGAAGTTAGAAATTGCATGCCACTCAGAACTGGATTCAGCTGGAATAGCTTATAAGCTTACTAAAATAAATAGATTAAATAGCTAGCTATATAGCTATCCAGATACCAAGAGAGATATGATGAACAGTGAAGACAGAAGGCCAAGCTGGCCACTTTTGTGATGGACTTAAGAAATCAAGCATCCTGCAATATTGGACAAGGCAATTAAGACATGTATGCTTATAGCAGCATAGACTCAGTTTTGGCTTCTGTTCATTTCTGAATCTTTTATACAGCTGTTGTACAAAATTGCATTTTATTTTTTACTTTGGTACAAGTTATAGTAGTTTATGGTAGATGTTTATACAGATGATCTCTCTACAAAGAAAAAAAGATAATGATTTGTAGAAAAAATAATACAATTAGAAATACAATTGTTGTTGTTGCTGTTCAGTCACTAGGTTCTTTCTGACTCTTTGTGACCCTATAGACTAGGGGTGTCAAACTCACGACATCACGTGACATGTCACAACATATCACAACTTTTTTTCAATTGCCGGCAATGGAGTAGGCGCAGTTTTGCCATGATGCATCCGGCCCAAGGGCCGGCAATTTGACACCCCTGTATAGACCATAGCATGCCAGACCATCCCTGACCTCTACTGTCTCCCAGAGTTTGCCCAAATTCATGTTCATTTTATTGATGACACTCTCTAATCATTTCATCCTCTGCTTATCCCTTCTCCTTTTGCCTTCAACCTTTTCCAACATAAGGGTCTTTTCCAATGAGTCCTCTCTCATGGCCAAAATATTTGAGCTTCAGCTTCAGTGTTTGTCTTTCCAAAGAACAATCAGAGTTAATTTTTTGTAGGATTGACTTAGATAGCCTGTCATGTGAAGCAGCAGAAGGGCTGTTTCAAAAACCGCTTGACTGACCATAGAACAAACTCCCCAGTTTTTGAGAGTCATACCCAGAGGGAAAGTATATCAGAAGCAGAAGAAGGCAAGTATAAGAAAGATGACCATTTATTTTAAAATGCCATCAATGTTTGAGATTTAGTTTGCTACTAGACAGGCTAATTTTGATAGGAAAACAGGAAGCTTTAAAAGATGGTTTTCAATTCAACCTTAGTTACCTTTTCTGCTACCTCCAAAATGTATTAGGAAACATTTTATAGCCCGATCTGTAAGTAATATTCAAGAGTTATTTGCTAAAACCCGTAAATGATCTCTCTCTCTCTCTCTCTCTTTCACACATACACATACATACACAAGTACATACACACTTGCAAACATAATTTCTAAAACGGTGGGCCAAAAACTTCCTCTGCTGTAATATGCATTAGAATAAGTATACCGCATTATTGGAGGATTTAAAAGTACATTTTGGTGTCTAAATAGAAGTCTTACAACTGTAAACCATGACTAATGCCATGGTTAAAAGTTCAACCATTTTTGCAATTGCATATTTAATTTAATTTAATTTATTATCATTTCTATACCGCCCTTCTCCCGAAGGACTCAGGGCGGTGTACAGGGCAAGAATAAAACACAGAAATTTACAAAAATTAAAAAATAATTAAATGCATGCCCGATTAAAATACAATTGATACATAATAAAAACCCCAATAAAAATGATAAAAACCCCACCAATCCCCCCTCAGGCCAGGCCGGCTTGCTCGAACAAGTATGTTTTCAGATCGCGGCGAAAGGAGCGCAGATCGGGCGCCGTCCGGAGCTCAACCGGTAACTGGTTCCATAGCTCCGGGGCGCCCACAGAGAAGGATCTCCCCCTGGGGGCCACCAGACGGCATTCTCTGACCGGTGGCACCCTGAGGAGGCCCTCTCTGTGGGAACGCACAGGGCGCAGGGAGCTTGATGCCGGCAGCAGATGTTCCCTGAGGTACTCCGGCCCCATGCCATGGAGGGCTTTGAACGCCATTACTAGCACCTTGAATCTCACCCGGAAGACAACTGGCAACCAATGCAGCTCACGGAGCAGAGGTGTCACGTGGGAGTATCGGGAAACTCCCAACACAACTCTCGCGGCTGCATTCTGTACCAGTTGGAGCCTCCGGGTGGTCCTCAAGGGAAGCCCCATGTAGAGGGCGTTGCAGTAGTCTAGACGAGAGGTCACGAGCGCGTGAGTGACCGTGCATAAATCATCCCGGCTTAGATAGGGCCGCAACTGGCGCACCAGGCGAACCTGGGCGAAAGCCCCCCTAGTCACGGCCACCATGTGATCTTCCAAGGTAAGCCGCGAATCTAGGAGGACTCCCAAGTTGCGAGCCCTATCTACGGGGGGTAATATGCATAATATGTTCAGAAATGTAGATTTTAGGAGCCCTTGGGTGAAACTGGAGTGAACAATGGAGTCATAGTTTAACACTAAACCTCAGAGAAGAATGCAAAGACCTGACCTGTACATCTGTTTTCCAACTTCTCTTGTGGTGCCCAAAATGGAAGTGAAGGGCAGCAGCACATGGAAATTGCTGCTAAAAATGAGTAGTTCCATATTCATCATGTTACAGGTGAATAACTGTCAATATTTATTTTTAAAATATTTGAATGTAGGGTTTTGAATATGAACTAATCATTTTTCAACTTTTCATTTTTTAAAATTGTAATTATTTTCTCCTGCCTTTATTAATTTTAAATAATTTTAAGATAGTGAAGATAATTAATACTCTTTCCTTCTCCTGTTTTCCCCACCACAACAACCCTTTGAGATGAGTTGGGCTGAGAGAAAATGACTGGCCCAAAGTCAGCCAACTAACCTTCATGCTTAAGATGGGACTAGAACTCACAGAATGGTGAGACTAGCCTGGTGTCTTCATAACTAAACCAAACTGGCCTTCTTATTTTGAATTTTGAAAGATTTTGTTTTGCTAACACAGGGCACCAAGTAGGCCTGAAATATTAAAAAGTAGGCCTGAATTAAAAAAAAAATGAAATATTCTTCCCTAATTAGTTTATGTAGTTACAGTTTGCCATTCTTGCTTAGAAGAGAAAAAAAAATGAAACCATTATTCAGTTTTGAACCCAAAGATAATTGAGAGATACATACAGATGCTGAATGTAATGCACATGGATCATGCCAAACTAACTTCCATTCTCTATTCTCTTTTAACACTATTGTAATGTATTGGGCTTTGTCTTACTAAAGCAAACCTCGTTGGGTTAATTGCTGGAAGGTTGCTTAAGCAGGGAAGCTGGCTAACGGCTCCCAACTCCTCAGACAACCCGTCTTCAGCGCCGGCATTGGCTGCTTATAGGGCGGCAATAGGTTGCTTTAAACCTATTGGCTGCCACCTAGAGGCCAGGGTATAAATAGCTGCATCTGCAGCCCTGTTTTTCAGTTCAGTTCCTGCAAGCAAATAAAGAATGATTCTTGTTGAACTAACTCGCCTCATCTCTTCTATTAAGCACAGAACCCAGTACACAACAACTATTATTAACTAAAAGCATCTGTCTATGTAAGAACTGTCTCAGAGGTATTTTCACAAACAGAATGTCTCAAATTTCACTCCAAACATTATAATTTTAACTGAAGAAAATGCACTCATTCTGGTGAGACACACATGCACAAGTGTTACACTTAGGTGCAGCTGCTCTTATTCTCTGATCCAGAGTTGCATCAGGATAAATCAGCAAATGCACAAATAAATGCTTTGGAGGTCAAAACTCTTCATGTTAAGGAAGAAAAACAAAATATTTTTCCTTCTATGAATCATTCAACACAAATATATTCAAATCAATAGATGCTGAAAAATTGAATTCAGTTGTAAACAACTGAACCATTATTTATAAGATGAAATAACCTAATGAAATTACTTGTTCTTTTTTTAAATTTTTTTATAGAGCTACACTTTGAACTGTTGCATGCTAGAACATTCAAATAAAAATAAATAAATAAATAAATTACTGTTTTTTTCATGGTACTTGCATTAATTCTTGTAATAGTAAATGCTGGAAGTCCTGTTGCTCCCCATTCCAAATATTTCTAAATATACTTTCTTTTAAAAAAAGAAAAAAAACCCACAATTTATTATTTTTAATTATCCAATTTGTTATTTCGGTATGCATGGATATAACCTTGGCAATAAGATTCCTTTTTATGTAGCATATGCACATACTAATACAATTGTTCATAGATTATAAACTTCAGCATAAACAGATAGTCCTCACTCAATTACTATTCAAGTATTCAACCACTATTCAAGGTCACAATGGTGCTAAACAAGGAAATTTATGACTATTCCTTATAGTTGTGGCCATTGCAGTATCCCTATGGTCACATAATCACAATTTAGACTTGACAAGTAGCTCACAATTACAGTGGTCATGGTTTTCCCATGTTCACACAGTTGTGATACGTGCCCTTATCATCAGCTTCCGACAATGTCAGTTGGTTGGCAGGAGGTTGCAAAGGGCAATCACATGACCATGAGACACTGCAATTGGGGGGTGTCACCTAATTACAGCAACTGGAATTGCTACAATTCTGCCATAAGATGGCATAGTCACATGACATCATGCTTTACAACCAATTTACTTAGTGATGAACCCAATGCTTGACCCAATTACCATAATTAAGGATAAAGGTACTTGTATTCCCAACTTTGTTCTTCCTGGCACCTTTCTTTCAGCTTCTAAGGGTGAGCAATCTGTGTCCATTTAGAGGCTGCTTGATTGTAATTGTCTATTGTCCTCTACTAGCAGCGATATCTGCAGAGAGGGAATTATGGTGGCAGCCACAACTCTGTGATTAAAGCACCCCTTTAAAAAAAACAAAAAACAAAAGCCACAGTCCTGAGACTGAAGGATATGAATCTTATGTCTCATGATTGTGGCTGCCATTTTGACTTTTTTTGTGATAACCCTGGTAACAAACTATCAATTACTGTGGTGCCTTAGAATGACAGAATCCAGCACTCAAATGAGCTACAAGTTTCCCACTCACACAGAAAAAAAAACAGCTTTATGTTCATTAATGGCCACAGCACTGACTTCCCAGAACTATTTTTTCCTCACTTAGAAAGCGGGTGGAAGCTTAGTTGTTCAGAACAGATGATGGATCTAATAGCAAATGATTATGCTATAGTCCTACAACATTCTAAGTTTTGCATTCATGATGTACTGATACTAAGCTTCAACAATTTAAAAACTGAGCAGAAGTTTAGTATCATTCAACTTTACACTGTGCTTAGAAGCTTGAATTATACTGTACTTTGAGCATGTATCTGTAGTAAGGGGGGAAAAAGGAACTAAATGCAAGGAATATATGTTTTAAAAGAAAAAGGTAAAATGCCACATAGTCTTGGCCCCTGTAGCTCCTCAGAAGATCTCCAGAGATACTGGGTTCTCTACAAAGGGCCTGGAGGAATCTCTCTCACTCTTTCTGTCCAGATCTATCAGATCTATGCTTCTACATACTGCGTGCCACTTTTAATATCTAATCCTGACTTCTGTGGACTTTAAATAGTCTCTAGCCTGTAAAAGTGAAATTGTAGCCTACCTGGAATAAGGATATAGACAAGAGTTAACCAAAGGTCAGCTCTGATTGTTCACCCAAGAAGAAAGGATGGGTGGCAGGAAAAAAAAATTAAGTAGTTAACTGGGCTGAAATAAAGGTTAAACATGTTTTAGGCATAAAGGTTAACTCTTGGCTTCCCAATTCTTTGTGACAGTACTAAATACATTTCTTAAAGATCTTTCACTTTATCCCACTTGACCTTTGATGCTACCCATTTGGCAGCTTCAACGAATGATTACTGTAGAAGGCTTGGCTTCTGCTGACAAATTGGTCCTTGTCAAAGACTTCTTGCATTTCTATTCTTTAGCTTGATTTCCTGTCTGCCCCAAGAGCAGTGTCCCAAATCTCTTTGCTGAAACTTCACCTCTTCTGTTGAAGCATTGAACAAAATCTTGTGGCATAACTGGAACTGCAGAGAACTCAGCAAACTTTCTTTAGATTTTCCTGGAATGGTAGGTCTGTGGTTTTTATTTACTTGTCTCCTTCCTTCTTGATTTATTTCTTGTCACATCTGGAAGAGACAAGCAGTTTTATTATGAGCTTTTGCCAGATCTATCAGAGAAAGAGATACTTCTTTAAATTCTTTAATATCATGTACTTATTTGGACCTGACTTATTTCTACACTGGCTTCTAAGCCTTCTTATTTATTTACAAAAAAACCCCTCATAATAATGCAACACTTTAGGTGAATAAAATAACATTCACCTAAGTCCATCTCCCATTGTCCTGTCATTCTGGAGAAAAAAACTGTGACAAGATGCAGCTTTTAATTTATAAATATATATATTTTTAAATGCCCTACCTCCCCCCCCCCCCGCAAGTAATTTTGAACACTTTACACAGTAAAAGCCAGAACAATAAAGTAAAAAGATTGGTTTCCCAAAAAGAAATCATTCCTAGCAAACATAGATCTTCATTTATCATCATCCTATCTCAGTGCCTGGGAGAACTGTATTAAGCAAATTTACATTATAGATAGTCCTCAACTTATGACTGCTCACTTAATGACTGTTCAAAGTTATGACCCATCCTTAAAAATATGACTACGGCACACCATTACCACCATCCTGGTCAAATGATTGTATTTTGAGTGTTTGGCGTTTGTCATGCATTTATGACTGGTTGCAACATTACACAGTCACATAGATCACATTTCGAAATGTTGTTTGCTGTTTTTCAGCAAAAAGCGGCCATTGAATAAGCTGGTTTCAGACTTACAAATATATGATTTACTTAATGACCATGATGAGTCATGTCATCTAAATACTTTTCTAAAATATTGGCTTCTAGTTGCATTCTGCTGTCCTAAATCAATCACGTTATTTCATATTGTCTTCATATTGGGTTCATCTAGATTGCTGCTTTAGTATGCTTTTCCTCCAACTTGGATCTGCAAAAATTGTTCTCACCCAATGACCAAGCTTTGCTGCATCTCTGTAGAAAGGCTAGGCAATATTGTTATCCCACAAATAAAATTGAATATATGTGTTCCAGGATAACGTTGCAGGATTCAATCTGGGTCGGTGTGCACTATGTTAGAGAGAAGTCCTCTAAAGATGGGCTCCAGCACGAGTCACTGGTCCCTGTGACTGACCCAGATTGCATGCTATTGTTGTCCATACAATTGTTTTAATGCAGGGCAGTTTCTAGGCAAAAAATGGTGGATTCCTTACCATCCTTTCATACCTTTGTCTCTATTACCTCCCTGCTGAACTAGATCAGACCCAACAGAGCTCTTATGTTCTTATTTGCATGGCAGGGTATGAGTTGGGAAATCCAGGTTCTTTTCACAGACCATTTTTTTGGGGGGAGAAGGGAAGTAGGCTGGTTATAGGACTATCTCAAAGTCCTATTTGCCACATAGCGGGGTGGGGGGAATTTGATTTGTTTTATTTTCTATGGGTTTATGAAGATCAAGAAAGTCTTCAAGTGCTCCAAAGGCCTTGTTGTTTCCCCTAGTTCCACTCCAATTATTTACTCCATTCTACTTATTTACTTTTACCTCCAAGGAAACATTTCAACAAGCTACCATAGGAGACTAGTAAATGTGATCAAAAATTTTAAAAAAAGAAAATAAAATGTTCATCTGTACTGAGATTATGCATTTTTGATATCATTCTCTGTCAATAACATAATTTCAAACAATATTTATTTAAGAAATTTACATGGCTGCCAAACTCACTCACAGTGATTCCGGGTGACTTACAGGAATAAAAACCCCAAT
Source organism: Vipera berus (assembly GCF_964194415.1). Classification (NCBI taxonomy): domain Eukaryota; kingdom Metazoa; phylum Chordata; class Lepidosauria; order Squamata; family Viperidae; genus Vipera; species Vipera berus. The sequence goes on from NC_138202.1 coordinate 39,191,534, forward strand.
TATAAAATCCATTATACTCACATCCCAGTATTATCATTTGTCACACAGTCAGCCAGATGTTCAAATTGATTTGGCATTTTATCCTCCTATCAAGTCCTTTCCAGGAATGTGGGATAGGCAGATGTTGATGTTTGATGGCGTTAGAAGTATCGTTGTAGGATGTAAGCATTTCCAAGTAAAGCTGCCTTTTGCAATTGACTGATAATAAATATTATTATTTATTAAACTTCTATAGTGCCAACTCTCAATGAATCTAAGTGACTTGCAACAATCAAACAAATTACAAGGAAGTCAATAAAATATAAATATAATATATATAATATAAAAAATATTAGTGCAACAATTTTTATTTATAAATTAAGTTTCATTTCTTCTGCATTGCCAGTCTTTAAATAATTCCTTTGGAAATTTTGGCAACTTTTTAGTAACTTTATTTTTAAAAGAATTTTAAAGAGATATTTTTAACCTATATAAATTTAATAAATAAGTTGACACCTAATTGAAATTTGGGGTGAAAAATGAATATCAAACATTTTTTATTCTCTGTGATGTAATAAATCACACACATGCAATGAAATAATTTGCTAACCAGGATTTTGTCCTGGAGATCCTAGAGGAAACTGCAATCCAACCCACTCAGTCATGTTTAAATGATCAAGTATTTAAGTATAACAACATCTGACCTTAGCCATGACTGTGGCTTGGATTTCTATCAAGGGAGAGGCAACTGTGAAGGGTCAGAGTGGCAAACAAGAGCATAGACTTGACTCGGTGCCACAAATAATCTCCTGTGCTTCAATGTTCCTGGCTAAGAATGTCAGAAATTCTCAATGTCTTTCATGGCGTAGGTTAGGTGAGCATAATTAGATGATGTGTGAATTTAAAGAAGGAAGGTATACAATGTGCAAAGATTCCCAAGAAAAAAAAATAAAGTCTTGACTGATCTCTCTACAGCCTCCTGTAATTGAAAAAAAGTACCGAGGCTGAGAAAATCCATCATTCCTGATGAGCTTTAGGGCACCACTAAACAAGACAGCAGAAATCTCTCACACATCTCTGCACATGGAGACCTTTTTAGCTAAATGACCAGCACTAGGAGGCTTGAGACTGATTGACTCCATAATAACTATTTTTTTTTACAAAAAAAATCTCTTTCTACTTGTTATAAATTCATTTAGCATCTGAACATTTTCCCATTTCTAATATTACCGTATAACTTTCAGTTTATAATGTTAAGGAATAATGATTCTGCACACAATGAGTAGAACAGACTATGAGGAAAGAGAAATGTTTATTAAGTAATGATGGTTGCTTAATCATTATAAAAAGTATAAACTTATAAAGATGCATAGCACAAGGTATCCATTTCTCATTGGTTTAATGTAGGCTTTTGATCAAATTTTGCACATTCAAAGGCACTTTGTTCCTCTTTATAGTCTTTGAAAAGGTTGACTGGCCATTTCCCTATCCTAGAATGTTTTGATGAGTATTCTGATTTATTAAATTATTTTCCTTGTACATGTCATGTCTATTTAAAAATTATTTAGAGGCCATTTTTGTCCCTATAGTCAAAAATACACAAGAATATTCAAAGTTCAAATAAAGGCTGATGATCATTGCAGATATTGTGGCACATGAGTTACTTTAGGCCTTTAGAGAATTTCACTTCTATTTAGGTTTTGAACATCAGTTGTAATCTGGAATCTTAAATGCTTTGATTTAAAGGCTTACAAGGAATGACATTTATATGGGAAACAGAGATAACAATCCTTTTTGCCTCTGTTAACATGGCTGAATATAGCTGTAATAAAGGAATTCTTGGTATTATGAAGCAAAAATTAATGTGATAAATACAATAGGTTGTATTTGTGTAAGTTGCCTTAATGCTGCAGGACTCAACTTGCACTAAGATGCATTAATAGTGCATAGAGATGTTTGAGTCCCAGGGAATGAACACATTTTTCACAGAGAATGAAGAATGTTTTTGTTAAATAGTGGGTTCTTGGGTGCAGGAATGACGACGTGAGGCTGAGTACAGGAAAACTCATACTTTTATTTCTTGCTTGAAACTGTACTGAAGCAAGGGCTGCAACCAGCCGCAATATATAGTCTAGCCCCTAGGTGGCAGCCAATAGGTTTGAACCAGCCATTGCCGCCTGGGGCTGGCCAATTGCAGGACAGGAGACAGTTAGTCTGGGTTGCTGGAGAGCCGTTAGCTGCTCCAGCAACCCACGTGGTGTATCACAAGACATAACACCCCCTCTCTTAGATCAAACTATGCCAACAGAATTAGTCTTGACAGTTGTCAAGACTTATACACAATAAAGTGATGCTGATAAAATAATAAAAAAATCACTGTGGAATATAGTGAGATTAAACAACGTCTAAATGATCAGGCTTCCATTGCAGTAATAGGCAGTTACACAAAGCACTAGTTTCTGTAGTTTAGTGGCAACAGGTTTTACAACAATATATATCTATTTTACAATATAATCTGTAAGGTACGAAGGAGGCTTGTGTGCCCTAGAGGAACATCTCGGAGTTCCCATCACTTTGTGGTCTACCAGCTTACCCAGTGGGCTGGGTAGATTTGTGTCCCTTTATGCTCTAGAGTCCAGGGGATTTGAAACACTCTGGCTGGCCTCACCAGATTGGCCCACCCCAGAGTCAGTCTGTTCGGCAGAGTAGGCACAGCGGTTGCTGAAATTTGGTTGGCTCGCTTCTTCAGGGGGTCCATGTTGCACTCCCGAGCTCCCCGGTTCTCCCTGTGGTTCCATCTCTGCTGAGAAGGAAAAGTCCTGATAGTCTATGTAAAAGCTGGCTTGGCCACATGTTTGAGGACCTTGGGAGGGACTTATGAAGTAGTCCTCGCTTAGTGACCATTCTGGAAATCTTTTCCTGAGCTGATCAATGTGTCTTCTGACAACTCACCCTCCCTCTAACCCCACTTCATAAGATAGGGGTCCAGATGACTCGGTGATTTGACCAGGAACCCACAGATTCCCATGACCATAGTTCCTGGCCCAAACCCAATCACCCATGTGCAGCCCCCTCGGGGGTTTTGGTCGAGAGGCTTCTGCTGCCACTCTGTCTGGATGCAACCTGTCCAGTTTAGTAATCAAACGCCTCCCCCAACATAGTTCCGCAGGACTTTTACCTGTGGCCGTGCAGGGCGTAGAATGCTGGCAGAGTAAAAAATCTGCCAATCTGTGATGCCAGTCACCTGTGACAATGTGCTTGAGTGTCTCCTTCGTTGTCGTCACCATGCGTTCGGCTTGACCATTAGAAGATGGATGAAAAGGTTCAGACATTGCATGTCTGATGAGATTAGCTCTAAGGAAAGCCTGAAATTCAGCAGCAGTGAATTGGGCCCCATTGTCAGAAACTAAGACATCAGGCAACCCATGTGTTGCAAAGAGTTTTCTCAGCACCTGGATGGTCCTAGCAGTAGTCATGTTAGGAACTGGAATTATTTCCAGCCATTTTGAGTGGCTATCCAATACTATAAGGAAGAGCTGCCCCTGAAAAGGCCCAGCGTAGTCTATGTGAATCCTAGACCAGGGAGTGTGCATTTCCTCCCACATGTGAACTGGGGCCTGTGGCATTTCAGGCCTAGATTGCCGGCATGTATAACAACCATGGACTTGACCCTCAATCGCCTTATCAAGGCCAGGCCACAAAGGTAGCTTCTAGCTAAAGCTTTCATTCTGACAATGCCTGGATGGCCTTCATGTAATGAGTGTAAAATCCTGTCTCTTAGGGAAGTGGGGATTATGACTCTGTTCCCCCATAGAATGCACCCATTATGTGCAGAAAACTCATGCCTCCTGACAAAATAGCTTTGAAATTCAGAGCCTGGACTTTTTTACAACCAGCCCGTGTATACCCATGACAACACTCTACTCAGTATTTTATCTGTGGCAGTTTCAGCAGCAATGTCCCCTGCATGGAGGGGAAACTCAGGTATGTCCTGTATGAACAGTATTCTAGCAGCAGGAGCCAGATCTGGATCCATTAGTGGCAGTGGTAGTCTGCTGAGGCCATCAGCATGGCCCATTTCCTTTCCCGGTTTGTGAATTAGTTTAAAATTGTATGCAGACAAGAAAATAGACCATCTGAACATTCTTGGAGATAGTTTGTGGGGGGTTTGTTTGTCTGTTGTGAACAGTCCCAACAGAGGTTTGTGGTCAGTGTAGACAGTGAAATCCCTGCCATATAAATAATCATGAATTTTTTTAATTCCAGCAACTATGGCCAGAGCCTCTTTGTCAATCTGGGCATAGTTGCGCTCAGCAGAGGACAAGGTCCTTGAGTAAAATGCTATAGGAACCTGTTTCCCATTTTTTTCTATGTGGCTTAAGACTGCCCCCACCCCATAGGGAGATGCATCACATGCAAGACATACAGGTTTAGACTCTATGTAATGAGTTACAGTGGACTTTTCTGACAGTATTGCTTTCAAGTCCTGGAAACTTTTTTCATGTAAGTTAGTCCATTTCCAAGGAGCTTTTTTGTCTAGTAGCCTGTGGAGGGGCTCTGCTATTGCTGCCTTATGAGGTAGGAATGTGTGATAAAAATTTAGGAGAGCCAAAAATGCTTGGGTACAGCAACCCACATGGTGTATCACGAGAGCCCAGTACATAACAATTTTCTTGGATTATTTTGCACTACTTGTGGGTCTATGTGGGTGTACAGAGGTGAAGCAGAAACAGAGTGGGAAGACAAACACTCTGAGAACTGTGTAATGCAAGCGTTATAGCCATTCATCCTGAAATGTTACAGGTTTCTACAGGCACCTCTTCCTTATCCCAGGAATGTAATAATAATAGAATAGAATAGAATAGAATAGAATAGAATAGAATAGAATAGAATAGAATAGAATAGAATAGAATAGAATAGAATAGAATAGAATAGAATAGAATAGAATAGAATAGAATAGAGCAGAGCTATTCTACTTGGCTAGCTATTCTTTAGACTAGCCAAACCCAGGTCCTGCAGCCATTCTTCATATGTTTTAGTCTCCAGGCCTTTGATCATCTTTGTTGCTCTTCTCTGATTTTTTTCTAAACTCTATATCTTTTTTGTGATGTGGTGACCAAAATTGGCTGCAGTATTCCAGGTGTGGTCTTACTAGGGTTTTATAAAGCAGTACTAATACTTCACATGATCTTGATTCTATGCCTCTGTTTATACAACCGAGAATTGTATTAGCATTTTTGGTTGCTGCTGCTCATAGTCAAGTGATCGTCCACTAGGACTCCAAGGTCCCTTTCACGGTTACTGTTTTTAAGCCAAGTCTCACTCAATCTGTATTTGTACCTTTGGTTTTTCCTGCCTAAACGTAAAACCTTGCTTTTCTCCACATTAAAACTCATTTTGTTGAATAGGGCCCATTGTTCAAGTTTATCAAGATCTTTCTGGATCCTAAGTTTGTCTTATGGGATATTGGCTACTCCTGTCAGTTTGGTGTCATCTGCAAATTTGATGAGTGCCCCTTCAATTCCCCTTCATCTAAGTCATTGATGAAGATATTGAAGAGTACTGGGCCTAAGACGGAACCTTGTGATACCCCACTGATTACTTCTTTCCATGTGGATGTAGTTGCCATTGAGGACTAGTCATCGAGTACAGTTTGTCAGCTAGCTACAGATCCATCTGGTGGTGATGTTGGTTTGGCATGATCTGTTTTTAACAAACCTGTGCTAGCTACTAGTTATGACTTTGTTTGTTACTAGTTGTTCGCAGATGTTTTTTGATTATCTTTTCTAGGATCTTCCCAGGTATTGATGTTAAACTGTAGTTTCCTGGGTCCATTTTTCCCCCCTTTCATCAGCCCTTTTCCAATCCTCAGGTACTTCCCCGGAGCTCCAGGATTTATGAAAGATGTGGTGCAATGGTTCTGAGATAACATCTGCCAGTTCTTTCAGAACTCTGGGATATAATCTGTCGGGTCCCAGTGATTTATATTTGCCAAGGTTGGATAGATGTTCTCTTACTATTTTCTTGCTTATTTTAATTTTTGTTTCTAGTGTGTCTTTTGCAGTGGTTTGGTTTTGTTTTGGTTTTTTTTTTGTATGTTGGGCTATAGTTTCTTTTTATGTGAAGACTGACACAAAGTATGAGTTAAGCAGTTCTGCTTTCTCCCTGTTGAGATTCCCTGACTTTAGAGATTCAAGGATTCCACCCACACACACACACACACCAAACCTAAGCATGTTGTGATGTTAGAAAATTTTAAAAAAAATATATTCCAGAAAATATAAGTTATATTTATTCCAGAAATAAAGATAAATAATTTTGTAAGTATACATCATAAGAGGTATCCATGCAGTCTGAGTGGATTTTTCTCGAAGAAGTTGGATTGGATCATACATAGGTTGATTTGAGGATGCACAAATGCCTATAAACAAGATATTCATATCTTAACCATTAAATTATAGAAACAAAATTAGATTTGGACATAATTATGAGTACTTTGTTGACCTTTATTTATTCATCTTAGATTTAATTAGATAGTCAGTAAAGCTGAAATCAGGAATTTTGGCGAGTACTTTTATAAACTAGGCATCCTAAATATTATGTTTTATAAATAAATAAATTGAAATATAGATACATTTTAAAGGTTCACTACTTGGATTTACTTATCATTTTGGCTTGTTAGAAAATATCCACATTTTCCCTGACTTCATAAAATCTTGATGAAGAAGAAGAAGAAGAAGAAGAAGAAGAAGAAGAAGAAGAAGAAGAAGAAGAAGAAGAAGAAGAAGAAGAAGAAGAAGAAGAAGAAGAAGAAGAAGAAGAAGGAGGAGGCAGGAAGGCAGAAAGCTTTGGCCCATCTATTCGTGAGCACAAAACAACAACAAGCACTCTGTGACCCTTGCTATGGCTTAAAATAATATTTCTAGTACTGACATGATTTAAATTTTCATGAACAAATAAGCTGTTTCACACAGTAGAGAAGCTAATAAGCTAGGATGGGAAGCGAGACCAGCCTAGGTCCTCTAAGAGACCCCCCAGGACCTGGCAAGACTCAGTTCTCTCCATTTCAGGCACAGCCTCCTGTGCAGGTCTAATTACCTTTTAAAATTCATATCTAGAACCACAGGCTGCCACATGGGATTAAGCACAGTGTGCTTTGCAAATTGAAAATAAGATAGCTGTTAGACGTATACACTTGCCTCTATGATTACAGCAACAAACAATGGGAAAACATTAATTTGCTTCTATTATAATCGAGGAACAAAACCTGGGATGTTGGTGGAGGTTGAGAGATGGATATTATAGGTAAGGGATGAATTTGTAAAGGTGATGTTCTGAAAAATATTTTTTTAAAAAGAATATGTAGGCTCTAAAGGATAATTCTCTGTAGGGCAGATTACTAGCAACTGCTGCAACTATAGGAAGTTATCAGGATTTAGGGGGAAAAATCATTAATTTTATTTGCAAAATGATGGGAGAGTTATTTTGGAGGTAAGCAGAATTATTCAGTTGTGAGTCTAAAGTTTATGCAGATGATAAGAAGAGGATGAGGAAGTGGGAACAGGCAAGTGTGGTTATAACAGCAAACCAAGCTGGCTGGGTGTAGGATTTTTTTAAAGGTGTTTTATCTGCTAGAAATGAATACAGCATTTACAAATTGGAAATGACTCTGTAAACTCAGATAAGATTGTCTTGGTAATATTTTACCCAGGAATCAGCTCACCGCTGCTTACTTTCAATTAGCCATCTAAATCATTGCCTATACAAAAAGCAATCCCTGCTGCTTTGGGGCAGGAGGAGTTGGGGAGCGGCAGTAAGTTAGAATAGTTCCTAAGAGTTTTCATTCACAATGCTGAATATGGAAGATCTGTAATCTTCTCCTTAGCATCCATAGTTTAATGTAACTCCTTGAAAATACTTTCCATCAGCTGCTGTGAAAGAGTCCCCCACCACACATTTCTGTTCTCATAAACGAATGTTGATTCATTATAGATAACCATTCCTGATTAATTTTGTTTTGACTTTAACTTTCGAACAAGAGTGTTAGTGCCAAAGTCCCCTTTTCCAAAAATCCTTCAGCCAGATAGCAACTATTTTTAGCCAAAAGTATATACTTTGTGGAGAGGAAAAACTAAATTTAGAGGTGGCGAAAAAATTAAAATCCTTGATTGTCATCAGAGTCTTGGCTGTCAGATAAAAAGTGGCAACTTTTTTTTATTGATGTGTCTGATGAATTATAAATAAGTGGCTTTCTTGGATTTTATATTCAAGTTGTCTGGCTTCTGTCAACAAGATCCATCAGCTGAAAGATGTGAAGGACTGGTTAGTCAAAAACCTACTCATTAATTTTGCCAAGATGCACCCATCTTGGTTTTTCCCCCTAAAACTTATAAAATTCTACAGGCATATTCTTTAGGGTTTTTTTTCTTTTTGCTAAGAGGGAGATCAAAAATGTTAGAGATATCAAGCCCTGAGTTATGTGTGTATGAATATTAGTTTTCTCAGCATTTTTAGCTGATAAATAATTGGTTTGCAGGTGTAAGATAATAGTCCTACGTAAGGGGGCAGAATTATTTCTCTGCTAATTATTGATAACTAAGTTAACTTATAAAAGTTTATAACCTTGCAGGGAAATTTTCCTTGCTAAAAAAAGAAAGTGGCCAGTCGAAGGATAAACTTTCCTTCACATCATGTTTGACTCCTGGTCTCTACATGAAATCTCTGTGTTGTTTCTTTAACAATAATAGGGAAGTGATGTGTCATTGTTATTTCAAATTTTTAGGAGCCAGTCTAGGTTCTGCCAAAGACTAATCAGGCCTAATTCTACATAGCTTCCAAATCCAAAGTTGGTCAACTGCTATGCCCTGCCAAATAGTGGCACAGTATAAAGCCTGATTCTTCAAGAATAGAATGAGTATGTAAGCCCTCTTTGCTATCCTGGCTAAGAATGCTGGGAGTTGCAGTAGAGACGTTGGCAAAGGTTCCCTTGAGAGACACAACTCAAAGCTCTCAGGCACTCAAACAATTTCCAGAGATGTAGGTCATTGCCGTTGTGACAGATTGCCTAATTCCTCTTTTGTTCCCAATTCTATAATGGCTTGAAGAGAGATCACCCTTCAAGCTGGCCCTGGAGAAAATTCAATCACGCTATTGAGTCAAAGTATTCATCTGGAAAAAAAATGAACTATTTTTCCTGATTCTTCCCATTTTTTAAAAAAATTCATAATTGTATTCTCCTATTTCCTATTCCTCTTTTTGTTTCCTAACTTGGCTATCCATATTTATGAAAATGAAAGGGTTTTTTTACAAGTTGTATTTGAAGAAATTCTACATCTTGTTTTTCAAGTAAATCACTTCTGTACTTTTAGTTATTTCCCTCCTATGGATTCACTGGATGATCAACTTTGTATATTAGACCTTTCCCTCATTTCAGTTGTCTCTGACCAGAAAAAGAAAGTTTTTTTTAAAAAAAAATATTGACCTTTTCACATATTGTTTCTTCTTGGCCATTTTGGAGCTAACTAATAACTGATGCAATAATTGCCTACCCCATCAGAAGTCTTGTACACACACTGCATTGTTACACACGACTTGCTCTTTTTTTTAATTATGTAAAAAAAATCATCACATTAAGCCCAATCTAATTACTGCAATGTATATTAGAAGCAGGGCACCATCAAAATTTTATTTAAATTAATCAGGTTTTGATTTAAGATATTAAATTCAAATTAATCATGTAAAAATGGAAATGATCCTTGACGTGCTTCCAGCTGTGACTTCAGTCTGTTTTCTCGTGTGAGTCACTTTCTGGATGTCTTGGGGGGAACATTACAAAAATTCACGCCGGTGCTATTTCAATTAGAGTTATTTAGCAGGACAGATGTAAAGAATATGGTATAATTAAAAAGGGGGCTGATGACATGGCTACAGATTTTCAGGATCAAAATGGGAAAACAGAGATGGCTGTCACTGCAAATCAAAAATTGGTACCCCAGGTTCAGAGAGAGGTCAATGTACAGGTAGTCCTTGACTTACAACCATTTCCTTAGTGATCATTCAAATTACAACAACACTAAAAAGAATGACTTATGGCCATTTTTCGCACATACAGCAATCCCATGGTCACATGACCAAAATCGGAACGCTTGGCAACTAGTTCACATTTATGACTGTTGCAATGTCCTGGGTTCACATGATGACCATTTGAAACTTTCTGACAAGCAAAGTCAATGGGGGAAGCCACATTTACATTACAATTGTTGTTACTAAATTAACTATAGTGATTCAGTTAACAGCTATTGCAAAACAGATCATAAAATGGGGCAAAACTCATTTAACAACTGTCTCACTTAGCAACATAAATTTAGGGCTCAGTTGTGATTGTAAGTTGAGGACTACCTGTAATAATGTATCATTAATGGAGGAGTTGAGTCTTCAGATTTCATTGTTTCCCATCCCAACTGCCCAGAGCAACAAAAAATTCAGATGTTATCACTTCAAAATACCATCAGCATCCAGATAATACTTGACAATAGAATTAATATGTTCTTAAAATAATTTATCTTCCCAGGCTTTGTTTTCACTAAATGGTTTCATAGACTTTTTCAGAAATCCCCATAAATTTCTGAATTTCTGCTTGACTGAAAACTAGTCAAACCAAGGAAAAGGATGTCAGGATGACAAAAGAATAAATTCTAAATTTTCTCCTGGGCTTTTGCTCAAACTAAGAGTGGGCAGCAGATTGTTAGGGGCCTGTTGGACTTTGCTTTATGCTTTTGACAGAAAGTTTTCCATTTCTTCAGAAAGTAGCCCTAAAGCACACTGATTGATTGATTGATTGATTCATTCATTCATTCATTCATTCCATTCATATACAGGTAGTTCTCAACTTACAACAGTTCATGCAAAGTCACGTGATCAAAATTCAGCCACTTGGCAACTGACTCGTATTTATGACGGTTGCTATGTACCTGGGGTCATGTGATCCCCTTTTGCAACCTTCTGACAAGCAAAGTCAACGGGGAATCCAGATTCACTTAACAACCGTGTTACTAATCTAACAGTTAACATTCAGTTAACAAATACGACAAGGAAAGACGTAAAATGAGGCAAAACTCACTTAACAAATTCTGCACTTAGCAACAAATTTTGGGCTCAATTGTGGTCATGTGTTGAGGACTACCAGTATTGCCCACCTCGCCTAAGTGACTCCGGGTGATTTCTTAGAATAGTGATAAAGGTAAAGGTAAAGGTTCCCCCGCACATGCATGCTAGTCGTTTCCAACTCTAGGGGCCGGTGCTCATCTCCGTTTCAAAGCCGAAGAGCCAGCGCTTGTCCGAGGACGTCTCCGTGGTCATGTGGCCGGCATGACTAGACGCCAGAGGCGCACGGAACGCTGTTACCTTCCAACCGTGGTGGTCCCTATTTTTCTACTTGCATTTTTACGTGCTTTCGAACTGCTAGGTTGGCAGAAGCTGGGACGAGTAACAGGCGCTCACTCTGTTACACGGCACTCGGGATTCGACCCGCCAAACTGCCGACCTTCTGATCGACAAGCTCAGCGTCCTAACCCACAGAGCCACCGCGTCCCTTAGAATAGTGATACCCAGCCACTATTTTCTCATCCTCCAAAGCCCATTATTGATATTAAGCTAATTTGCAGCATCAGCTCAGATTGGGCTGGCTGGGGAGGGAGGGGAATTTCAATGAAGTGTTCATAGATGCCAGCAAAGATGGTGCCCAGTTTTAGGGGTTTAATTGGAGAAGATAGCATGAAAGGCAAATGTTCTGTTTTCTTGTGTTATTACTGCAGTTGTCTGTACCTTTGTTACACTTGCAGGAAGAACATGAAATACTGACACTTTCTGCTTCCCACTCAAGAGAAATAAATATACACAATGATTGTTCTTTAATAGTAGTTAAATATATTTTTAAAACAAACCATGTGGTAGTATAACTTTTTAAAGGGTTTTTTTAAGGTTCAGTCTTTACAGGAAACACTTTGTTGTATATGACTGCTTTAAGTGAAAACACAGACAATTCATGTATAAAATTAGTCTAATTACAACTCATCTGTTTAAAAGGATCTGGTAAGCTTTCAGATCTGTATGGTGAGTCATGATTTCTACTATATAATAAATTGGGTTATTATCCATTGGGTTAACATATTCATTTTTTAGCGAAAACGCAGAAACCAGTATAATCTTAGTACTTAGTATAAAAATTGGGTGAGAACACTGATACCCTAGAAGCCAGAAATAAAGCCCAAAATAAAGTTGATATGTTAGATAAATAAGTGGAGAGTAATAGAATGAAATCAGCATAAGGAATGCACATTTCTTCACTTAGGTGATACAAATCAGATCCATAGTCTCTTGATGACTTTGTCCCTAAGATGGGGCTAGAACTTATGGACTCCAGATTTCTCATCTGGTGCCTTAACCTCCATAGCAAACTGGCTCTAGACCACTGAGTACTCTGTATTTGATAGTGTGAACTTTTTATAGGCCTTTAGAATAATTTAATATTAGATCCTAAACTCATTATTGCTATAAGCTAAATCATAACTTTGCTAGCATAATTGTATTGGCTTTTTTGTGTTATTCTTCCATTTGACCTGTGATTTGGACAAGTGGGAATCTGCAACGGGAAACAAATAGAATATATTTACTACAGTTAGGATAAGTATTTTTAGCTTTTTATTTTAAAAAGCATGCTAATCCCCTTGTTAAGAACCCAGCAAGACACATATACTTTCTTAGTTCTAGTGTTTAAAAAAATGTTTTCATTTCCCTTCTTCCTAGGTTCTGAAATAGCCATGAGGACTACCACCATTAAAAGTGAATGAAATGGTGGATGGCTGCTTTAAAAGCATTTGTAACATACTCTGTATATTGCTAGATAAGCCAAGCATCATAGATGTCAAAATATACCTCCAAATTGAGTTCGACATATCTATAGATGGGCTTATCTGTGAATATAAATAGCAGTTTTTTTCCCTCAGCTTTTTTAAACTAACCATATATCCCATTCAGGTTGACTTACAACCATTCGTTTGGCAACTGAAGTTACAACAGTACTGAAAAAAGTGACATATTACCATTTTTCACACTTACAACCATTACAGTGTCCTATGATCAAAATTTGGGCACTTGGCAACCAATATGTATTTACGATGGATGCAATGTCCTGGAGTCATGTGATTATCATTTGCGACTTCCCAAGTGGCTTCTGACAAGCAAAGTCAATGAGGAAGCCAGATTCACTTAAGACCTGCTGTGATTTATTTAACAACTGCAGTGATTTGCTAAATGACCAAGGGGAAAAAGATCATAAGATTGGACTGACTCACTTAACAACTGCATTGCTTAGCAACAAAATATCTGGTTGTGGCTGTAAGTGAAAGACTACCTGTATATACTTGCAGATAAGTCCATCTGAAGAGAAGTGGACTTTCACATAAAAAAAAATACTACGAAAAATGGCCGATCCACATATGAGCCAATTGAGAAAATGAAAACATAATAAAAAAGTGAGGGTGTCAGCCTTTCCAGGTAGACCAGAAAGAAAACCTAACCAAATAAGCTAAGTGTATTTTATTGTAAAACTATATTAACATAATTTTGCAAATCTGAAAGTATAATTCTCCTCTTGTCTCCTGCAAAACAAGGGAGGTACCTTCTGAGCCTCTTGCCCCACTCGCTATCCAGCTATGGGCTATGCTATCTCTTATCTAAGAGCACTTCCCTTGGCACTCTCTTTTCCCATCTCCCAAGGTTTCTCTCACACACCATTATAAAGGGTTAACCTCTCATTTTACAAGATGGTAAATTTGGTTAAAAATTTTAAGTCAGCTTATCTGCTGATGGACTTATTTATAAGTACAGGTAGTCCTCAACTTACAAAAGTTGATTTAGTGACCAAAGGTACACTGGTACTAAAAAAAGTGACTTATAACCGTTTTTCACACTTTTGACCATTGCAGCATCCCCATGGTCACATGATCAAAATTCAGACACTTGGCAGCTGACTCATATTTAGGATGATTGCAACATCCTGGAGTCATGTGGTTGCTTTTTGCAACCTTCTGATAAGCAAAGTCAATAGGGAAACAAGATTCATTTATCAATAACACTTAACCATGTTATTAACTTAACAACTGCTGTAATTCACTTAACAACTGTGGCAAGAAAGACAGTAAAGTGGGGAAAACTCACTTAACAAATGTCTCATTTAGCAACAGAAATTTTGGGCTTAATTGTGGTCATAAGTCAAGGACTACTTGTATACACAATATTTCTTTTTTGTACTTTAGTGACAGAAACATTGGGGATGCAGGAAATTTAAACAGAGCAAGAGAAATCCTTGAAATAGCTGCATTGAACCTTCAGGATGCAGCTGCTTTAATGCTTCATCAGACCTCTTGAATGCTTTGTCCACTCTATTCATGAGCATGGTTGCAAAGAGTACATATTCATGGCTAGATGTGTGTCTAATCCAAATTAGGTGCTTCTGTAAAAACTGGAAGTCTGGACAATTATTAGATTTGAAGTAAGAATATTCTTAGGAGGGACTTCCTCCCACACTCACACACTATTGCTTGAAGAAATTAAAATAGTGTTTTTAAAGAAGCCATAAAACACTTCCAGTATATGATACTTTAAACACTATGGTGATAATATTTAAAATGAAGAAAGATAGTCAAAGACAATAAATACAGACCAATACTGCCAAGAGTTGTAATAAACAGTGTTCAACATATTCAAGTATCTGAGCTGGCAAATTCTGCCCAATGCCTTTCATATTGTTTTGGGGAAAGATTCCTTTAGATCAAATGAAAGATATTCTCAAATAAGCAGAGATACAATTGCAGAGGCAGTTACTATTGTACATAATTAATTTTTCTCAGTTAGCAACCCCTGAAGTCATTTCAATCTATGAAGTCATGTCTACATGTTCAAAATGAGAATAATAGGTCAAAGAGAACATAGATGTAACAACCTCTTGAGAGCCTAATAATTCACACATCACTTCTGATAAGCAGGTAGAAAGGTTGCTGTCTCGGTGGAATTGATACCTTCTTTTAAAAAATTTATATGTGGATGACTCAAGACACTGCAGCAATACCAAAATAGTAAAGAATAATTTGAAAAGCATAATTTAGATTTATAAGAATTGTAATCTTGGTGTTTCATGCCACCATGTTACGGATCACAGTTCATGAATGTTTGTTATATAAATAACCTCCTTTGGGAATTCTATTGAATTCTGAAATGAATTCAGATATACAACTGGAATGCAATCTGTGAAATTAAATCTAAACTTTTGTGATTTTAAATTAGTTCTGAGAAACTTAAATATGATTTTATTCTAAATAGCTGTAAATCTGGATTTGATTCTTGGTCCTTATATGAGGATATGCACCTTAAAGATAAGGAGTAAAAAGGAATTATGAACTTCATTTTAGTTTTGGGAGGATACCACACAAAATAATAAATAAATTATGCACCCACATATATTGAAGATATTTTGAAGATGCCATACCTGAATGGCTTCATCTCCACCTCAAGAATATCCCAGAAAAAGCATAATTTTGAATAAAAATTATCATAACAGCTTATTCAAAATAATGAACATTGGGGAGGCTGCCATTTTAGTGCTACTGGTCTATTTGTCTATATATTTATTATACCTCCAAGTCTGCCAAGAACTCATGGTAATTTATAATTCTTTAAAATATCAGTAGTAGAATCAACCCATTCATAATAAACAGACTAAGATTAAAATAATAAAATTTAGACATAACTACAGCAGACAGAAACCCTGTTAATCAATGAAAGTTAACAAACCATAGTAACAAAAAGCAATAGCAAAAGATATTTTCCCACATAACACGATGGAATGATCTATAGATACAGAGTTCTCTTGAGTTTCCTGGTTTATATGTCATCATCATCACAGCAACAAAACAATAATAATGAGAAGAAAATAGCTTCATCATTGTTCTATTATTGAAATGTGTTTGTATACATAACTCAAAGCCAATATTAACTTGCAAGAATGAATAACAAGTCTTCAAACTGTTTGATAAACTCTTCCCCAATTGCTATTAAGCCCTCATCATTGCCCATAGAAATGCCTTGAGGAATAGGGAGTGGGGTACATTTTGCCCAATGATAAAGTACACTTGTTAACTATAGGCAAGCCATTATTTTCTAGAACCTTTCCCCACTTGCATCCAGCTATATAGTAGGGGCACCTCTCTTTTTTCTGCTGCTTGTCAATTTTCCATTGCTTTCCTTTAACCCCAGACCATGAGTCAGAGAGGTTTAAATCATCTTTAACTCTATAAGTATTAGTATAGCATTCCCCACTTTTCCTGACACCATCAAAACAGCCTGAAGAACTTTGACTCCTAGTATATAGGAGGGAAGTCAGGTAGCTGAGAAGAGATAAGGAATCCATAATGGAAACAGCAAATTTCATGTCAGCACTCTTCCCTACAGCTCAAGGATAGGTGGACAATATTTCAACAGTATGGAGAGGGGGAGGAGGCTCTTACTGTGGACGGGAGAGTGGGAGTGGGAGTGGGAGTAGGAGAGAGAGAGAGAGAGAGAGAGAGAGAGAGAGAGAGAGAGACAGACAGACAGACAGACAGACAGACTCTTTCTTCCCATTGTCTCTATGGGGCTCCAGAAAGTATCTCAGAAGGAGTAAACCTCATTAATATCTACAATGACAATGAGTTTAACTAGAACTCTGAGTTTAATAATGCTGACCAGATGGATCTATATGATGATGATGTGCTAGGTGAGCCACCAGTTGAAAGCTGCCAAGAACTGTCCCCTAAGCCAAACAGCAAACTGACTTCTATTTTGTATACCTATAATGGACTATGCAATAAAAGGGGTGCAGTTTATATTGGCAGCTTTGTTTGGTGGACAACTGGTTAGAAATTGACCAGAATATATTTATGATGTTGTGGAGCTGAGAATAGAGCCAGCAGCCAGTCTAAAGGATATGCAGAAGTCGCTGATGCTTCTGAGAACTTAGTCCATACATTTTCAGAGCTGCCATCAGGAAAGATTCTGAATGGGGATAAAAATGACGTGAAGTTGGCTAACCATCAGAGTTGTGCTTTGCTGCACACACAGTATGAGCCACAAGCCCAAAAATGATTCCCTCCAAGGGCTCCCTCAAGGTGCCCTTGATACTCTGTTGATGGCTGAGTGACTTCAACAGAGATTGCTATCCCACCACTACCCATTGAGAAACCTATCTTTCTTCAACCTCCTCCCTCATGGGGCTGCCTCCTTCATCCATATCACCTCCTCCACCATTCATGCCTTCTCCATCTCTACTTCCCTTCCCCATCCATCTATGCCACCTCCCAGGGCAGTGTCACTGTCCTGCATCACAGTCCAACTTTCTTTCCCAAATGCAGCCATGGGCCTCCACCTGATGCCTGCAGCAAGGCTTCTGCTTCATTTAATTACAACAGCTGGGAGCTGGATCCATTACCTCCTCTTGTTGCTGAAGCAGAATTTGATATCATGAACAGGAATCAAGCAATTTTGAATAATGCCACAGCCAAAGCTCAATCTTGAATTACAGTGATGCTGTTGAAATCCTGCTTACAGACATTGCTGTGCTTACACAGTCGAGTGCAGCAAATGATAAGCCAAGTTGGGCCCTTATTTCTTCATTTAAGGATTGCCTTCATGGCACTGAAGCCAAGTCTTGCAGCATGGGCACTGGTGGCAACAGTAGTTCCTCCAGAAAAAAGACATCACTCACATGGTAGGTCACCCAATCAGTCACGTGAGAGTAGTCAGAGGCACTGAGATGTTGTTCATAACAAAGATCAACAGGAGTACTATTTTCAGGGGGAAAAAATCCAGGAGCATGACAAGCACAGAGACAGGGTCAGAGAAAGAGATTGGCATCATTGAAAAAAGGAGGGTGTAAGTATTCAGAGTTCTTATGGACTTATAACCTCGCCCAACTCAAGAAGACATAGTATGGAAAAAACCTCAATCTCAGCTTTGATTTCTAAAATGAATGTTGAGTAAAATACAGAAATATCATTTAAAACTTACTAAAATATATTTAAAATCAGACAGGATGTAAATATTTAAAATATGATAATATCTAGCTCCCATTAATAGACTACAGTGTGAATGTTATGTAAATTCTTCTCACACTGTATACCTATCACAAATTATTATCTTCTTAATCCTGTAGTTGAGACAACAAGATTGTAAATGTAAATATTAATAACATACATAAGAAAGTACCTAAAACAATATTAAATAAAACATATTCATTAAGATGTGGGGGGAAGAGAGGTTAAAAAAACCACCTTTTTCATATGGAAAAAGCCTGTAGGAAGATCAATTCTTCACAATTGTCTAGAGCAGACATGTCAAACTTGCAACGTCATGTGACATCGTGTAATGTATCGGAGCTTTTTCGCCATTGCTGACAATGGGGTGGCATGGTTTCCTGATGATGCATCTGGCCCATGGGCCAGCAGTTTGACACCCCTGGTCTAGAAGATAGTATAGTAGGTACCTTCCAAATTTCAAGGGAAAGAATATTCCAGAGTGTTGGTATCACCATAGAGAAGACCTGGCCACAAGGATTTAGTCTTGATTTAGTTATCTATTGAACACATTCCCCACCCATCAACTTACCATCTAAAGTTGCAACATACAAGGGAAAAGCAGTAGGAAAACTGAGGTGAGGATAAAAGCAAGCTCTGGCAACATTTGCTAAATTACAGTTCTTGTCATGAACATGTGAGATGGAAATAGTTCAGGTAGCTGATGGAATACCTATTGGCTAATTGACTCTTGGGAGAGTCGGTGGAACTGATCAAGGACAGAAGAAGAGAGGAAATAGCTCTCCTTCTATTTCACAGCCTGACTGAATGACAGAAAGTGTTTTGTGGCTTCTTTTTCCAACACATTTGTTGGGACATTTGTAAAGAAGAGTCCTTGCATATAGCTTCTGTTAAGATAGAGGTGTCAAATTGGTGGCCCACAGGCCGAATGCATCACATGCAGGCCACACTCACCCCGGCTCCTCAAAGGCAAAAAAAAAACATTGTGATATTTCATGTGACCTGATTGAGTTTGACACCCGTGTCTTAAAAGCTGGTAAGCCAATGATGGCAAATTTGGTCAGTAGTAAGATTCCATACTCACTTCCAGAGCTTGCACTTACACCTGTTGAGACCCTCTGAATAATTTTTACTTTTCTGCTTGGCTCTTTCTCCATTTAGTAGTTCATACATGTTCCTTAAGTAATCAACCACCTCAGAATTGAAATATGGTTGCTGCTTGTTCTAAATAGGGGTAAATCTTGGCATCACCACATGAATGGCTACGTGTAACTGTGCAGTTTCCACAATGTTGGTGACTGATATTTGTGGAACAAATATCTCACACAGGTAGGACAAATGAAGGAAAGAATTAAAAGAAGAAAAATATTGATGAGAACACCTAAACAGAGGCATAGAATCAAGATCACACAAGGTATCAGTACTACTTTATAAAACCCTAGTAAGAACACACCTGGAATACTACAGCCAGTTTTGGTCACCATATCACAAAAAAGATGTAGAGTTTGGGAAAAAATCAGAGAAGAGCAACAAAGATGATCAAAGGTCAGGAGACTAAAACATACAAAGAATGGCTTCAAGACTTGGGTTTGGTTAGTCTAAAGAAAAGAAGAAATAGGGGAGACATGATAGCAGTGTTCCAGTATCTGAGTATCAGTCACAAGGCTGCGAGGGCCAGCTTTTTCACCAAAGCACCAGAGGGAAGGATGAGAAACAATGGTTGGAAACTGGTCAAAGAGAGAAGCAACCTGGAATTAAGGAGAAACTTCCTGACAGTGAGGACAATTAACCAGTGGAACAGCTTACCTCCAGAAATCGTGGGTGCTCCATCACTGGAAAGTTTTAAGAAGAGACTAGAAATTCACCTGTCTGAGATGGTATATATTTTGAAACCTAAATTGGGCACTTCTGTGTCTTTTTCTTCTCTTCCTACTAAATAGCATTCAAGTTATTTCTAAGACCACAAACCTATTGTCATCTAGGATATTATAGAATAACCTTTCATATTTCATTATCCTTGCGGTAAGAAGGATAGCCTAAAACATTCCATAGCCTAAAACATTCCTGTAGGCAGGGCTTTTTTTCTCATAGAATGCTCAGAACGGAGTTCCGGCACCTTTTTTGGATGGAACCTTGTAGGGTAGGCAAGGCGGGTTGTATGACATGTGTGAGTTCCGGCACCTTTTTCTTATACAAAAAAAGCACTGCCTGTAGGTATGATTTATTTTGGTTTAATGCCAGAGATATGAGAAAGGGATCTAAGGCAGCAGTGAAGCCAAAGCAATTGGTCTAGTGCATTCTTGGATATGTTTTCTGAATACATGAAATTGGAATAAGGGCTAGGGTCTATAGCTATCAGTATTAAAATGAATGGATTGAAGCTTCCCTCATTGGCAGATCCTGGAAATGAGATTTATCTTTATCTTCTATTAGGATCAAACGTTGAAGGAGCTAATGGAGTAGTCCTTTCTCCTGGGCTAAAAAATAAGGGTACAAAGGAGTTCCTGTATTGTATCCGTATAGTTTTATTGGTGAAAAATGGACACATCTGCATGTATCAAATTATTCCTTTTTTATTATGCTTTTATATCTTTCAAACTGAACAACCATGATGCAAAGGAGAACACAACTTTCCTTTTTTAACAGTTGTGTGCTGAAGAGTCTAATTTTTTATACAAATTAGAGCTGCTGAAAGGTCTACATCTTGCTACTATTAAAAGACACAGGTAATGATTTCTTAGATATTTTTCTTCATTAGATAGATCCCATAGGAGCATCAGAGATTGAATATTTTCCAGAATATGACAAAGCCCACATGAGACCCCTTTGCAAATAAAACAACATGACCTCTTAGAGGGAAAGAATCTGTAAAGAGGATTTTAGATTTAAAGGGTAAATCAATTCCCTACAAGAAAAAGTATCAGCCCATCAGTATCTGCCACCTCTAAACCAATACAAGACAGAAAATCTTCAGATGTTACAATCTGCCTACAATATTAGCAGGAGAGTTTTGGACATCCTAGGAAACAGTAGTATCCAGAGCAAAGCAGCCAGTCTGAACTTTATATCAAAGGGCAAATTAATTCTTTGTTGTTGATACAAAAAGTAACGCAAAAAGGCTGAGGTCAGTCTTGTTAACAAAACAAGTCATATATTGCAACTATCTTCCTTTCCAATGGTGCTTGTATCACCCCTAAGGGAAAATAGTACTTGGTGGTTGTTTATCTGTATTCTGTGAGGCCTTGTCCTGCAGGGCATATTAAAGCCCATGAAATAATGATGAAGCCAAGGGGTAATTAAAAGCCACAATGACATTGATCTGCTGAAATTTCAGAGGGAGATCATGGCACACAGGGAGACTATCCATCTTACCTCATGCAGGGCCAGCTTGATTGGCCTACTGAGTATTGAAGATGGCTAAGTTCCTCACCTGTGGCCAAGAGGGCTCCCAGTGCAGCAGGCCTACTGGTTTCACAGCTTTGCAAAACAGGAGGTTAAGGGAGCTTGTGTGGTCACAGCTGTTGCTCTCTGTCCATGAAATTCTGAGGAAACTATTTAAAGGCACAGAACTCTTTCTATTTCCAGAGAAGTCAGTATAAGCAAATGCCATAATGTAGTTAAAGCCACTTGCATATCTACCCTTCTTATGCATTTAAGTATGCAACTGGACATTGCTCACTGAACATAAGGTCCACAGTTAATACTCTGACTTCAAAAAGCTGCTGCTGGAACTATATATATATACACACTTCAACAACACAAAAAGATAAGTGAGGGACTAACATATGAATGATGAAAGAAGAGTTTTAAAGTTTTTAACAAGTTTTAAAGTGGGTTTCCTCTTGCAATTGGGCCCATGTTTATGCCAGCATTGATGGTGTGTCAGTTTTAATACTTCCCATGAAAACAATGGAAGAATGCATAAGAAGCACTGCAAAGTTGATAAAATAATGTTCTCACAAGGACATCTCACTTGTAACCCTATGGTTGAACCAATCTTATTAGATACATCAACAGCCCCCTCCAATGGAGAGTTTAAAAACAAAGTTTTATTATAGGGAAAGAAGGAGAAAATTCCTTAAAGATGCCTGTATAATTATACAGAGCAAAGGATAGGTCAGTTCAACAGTAGGATACATTTCTGAATGGAATCATACAGAAGGGCAGACTTGTCTTGCTGCAGACTTCCAAGGATATTTCGGGAAATATAAGACTTTAGTTTCCTCATGAAGTAGGGAGACCCCTCTATTCTATAATTCCACATTTATTAGCCAATATACTATGGATATATTTAGGAAAAAGAAAACCACACAGACCATGATTAGTTTTATGGAAGAAAGTGAATGTACAACATATTATAAAAAATAGTTACAGATCATAAGTACTTGTTATAATTGTGGGAAGTGTTTGTCCTTTAAATATGTTGTTTTAATTGTAATTTTTAAAAATTAATTTATATTTATTAATATAGACATCTTTTTTCCTATTGTGACTCTAGGCAGTGAACACAGAATTGAAGCTAATAAAAATAAAAGCATAAAACATCCTCCCAATAATAACAGCAGTAATTACATAATTATAGCATAATAATAAATAATTGGACTTGACAATATAACTCAATTTATACAACTGTAGTCATGTTGTAAAAAATCACATTGATGGACTCACTGAGCCTTCAGATGCCATGCCCAAGAGAATATTCAGGTCTTCAAGGAGTTATGGAATACCAGTAGGGTTGGGGCCAAAAAAATCTTGAGGGCAAAGGGCAGGGGCTGCTTTGTGAATCCCACCAAATGGCAGAAATATTTGGAAAAAGGCAGTTCTGCAAATAACATGACTAATGCTACAAAAGGCTTTTTAGAGGTAGCCATCATCTTGAATTGCATCCAGAAATCTACTGACAGCCAATACAGTTAATCATGTAACAAGGACATACTGAGGTGCACTCATAATTTCACACTTTACCACATTCTAGACATTTGAAGTTTCTGAGTGGTCTTCAAGGACAAATCCATCTGGGATCCATTATAGTAATCCATTCAGGAGTGACCATGGTATAAGCAGGGCTTTTTGTCTCATAGAATGCTCAGAACGGAGTTCCGGCATCTTTTTCTTTTACAAAAAAAGCACTGGGTATAAGTAATAGTGACTAATACTAGCCATTCTGGGAAAAATCACAGCACAAGATGGAGTTATCCAACTTTCCATAGCTGTCACCTGTTCCTCAAGCAGCAGCTGTGAGTCCAAGAGATTCCAAATTGTGAACCAACTCTGCCTTGGGCTGCCTCATTAAGAATTAATGATGGATTCTCACTGGGATTGGCAAACCTTCAAACCCCAAACTACTGTCTTTTCTGGGATGGAGACTCAACCTGTTCTTCTCGTCTGAGACTTGAATAAAATGATGTCCCTTATCCAACCAGGGATTAAGATATACAGTTGGATATCATCAGCATGCTGACAGCTGATCTAGCCCAGCAATTTCACATACTGTAGATGTTGAATAGGAACAAGGAACAGCATTGAGTCCTAAACTTTGGAGGCAGGGTACTATGATTAATTTTATTAAGAGCTGCCAGAAGTTCAAGAAGGACCCAAAGGATCACATTACGTCTACTCCAGTCCTTCTAGAGATCATCAAAAGCATATTCAGGGCTGAACCCATGCCTGAAACAAGATTGAATCCATGCTGAACCCAAGCTTGAGCCAAATTAAAATTGGTCCAGATAATACATTTCCTCCATACCCTTTGCAGTTGTAACCTAACAACTTTTTGTGCCACATTTTTCAAAAAGGGATGTTTGGTGAGAGATTAATAATTGTTCAACACATCAGGATTGGCTGAAATAAGAAAATAACACATCTTTCTCAAGGAAGCACTAACCATTGACCCAACCCAGCTATCTGTCAGTCTTTGATGGCTTTTACCGACAAGGAGAGGCAAGTATTCAGACAGCAGGTAGCTAAACTGATATTGCAGAGTAGCTTGCCTACTTCTTCAGGATCCCAAGATCTAACCCAACCCAAATAACATTGCAATATGGGGCCTCCACCATCTTGCTCTGAACCAGCCGAGCTTGTGTCAAGTCCTGAGTGAATCAAGTTGCTTTGTCCTCTAGTTGTCTGTAACATTCCTCATAGTGCCCTTTTTCTGTGGATACAATAAGAACAGAGAAATATTAATGTTTTGTTACTTGTATTGCTATAGTATATGCCTGGATATGGTCTCTTATCCATGCTCAATCAGGTTTGTTCTTTGATTTATGCCAGTTGTGCTTTAGGAATCTCCTAGTTTATTTCTTTTCCTAAAGCTTCTCAGAACACCAATGAGCCCTCAAGGACAGAAGCCATTCAGGTACAATTTCAGCCAAGGCTGCTTGTCCCTCCCTTTTCAACCTAGAGACTCTGGTTAGAGTCTCAGAGCAATTGCTCATCATCACTTCAAGCTGCCTTCCAAAGTGAACAGCCTGCTTCTTGGAGTTGTGGGTGCTGCACCAATGGAGGCTTTCAAATAAAGCCTCTCGGATGGTTCAAGGATTTCTATCCTGGCAGAGATTGGACTAAAAAATCTCCAAGTTCTCATCCAACCCTATTAACCTATGATTTTGTGAACCTGATTTTTTGGGGGATTAGGTTGGGGAATGTCTCATCTGCCCTCTGGAAACAGATTCCTGAGCTGGACTGATTGAATGACCCACCTCTCCATGGAAGGTTGTAGCACCAGCAAACCCCCACAGCAATTAGGGAAAGTCCCAACCATGTCAAGGGGTAGATGTTAATGCATTCCTTACTTTCTTTCAGTGAATATTAATACAAAACATTTACTTTTATCCATTCATTCATTCTAATGCATGAGATACATATAAGAAAAACATATCTCCATAGCCTATTTCCAGCTCTGAGAAAGGGGAAAGAAAGAAAGAGGTAGAATTGTTTTCCTTCAATTCAGTCCTACATTGCTCCAATGTTTTTGAGCCCTCTCAGGCTTCTGCTTTGTATTTAAATAATGCAAATTTGAAAGAGAATTTCCCCTTCCGGACTCTTTCCACCCAGCTCCATCGTGATGCCATTGCATAATTATCTGGGCTGGTTGAAAGAATGAAACCCAGTTCAAAATGTATGAGTTCATTTTTATGTTCTACTGAGAAAATTTATTCAGTGTGACTGCTCAGTAGCGAGTGCAGTAAAACACCTTAATCCCTGGTTGAAGAAAGGTAATACCTTGACAGATGTGTGCCTCCTACTTTCCTTGCGGCCATGTTTCAACAACAAACCTTTATTTCTGCTTCTTGGCTGTAGCAGGGAAAAAAAATGAGTGGAGCAATAAAGCAGTCAGACAAATCTCTGGAGCCAGGCAGCAATGCAATAGTAATGACAGATTTTTTAATGTGGCAGGAGAGATTGACAGGAAAATGTCTTCAGAGCAAACACACGCCAGATGGAATGAAAACGGTTTATTGGAGGATGAAGGTGCTACTGAACCGAATAAGGGGTGGGTTTAAGGTGGGTGTTTTAACTGATTCTAGTAAACAACAACAGCTACCCTACATTTCCTCATTTGGCCATAGAACAGACCCATCTGCTGATAAATAAATAAATAAAAACAAAATGTGTGTAAGGGGGACATAATTTTCACCAACTTGCAAAAACTTTGCAAACACAAACTTTGAAAGCCAGAAATTCTGAGTTCACCTGTGCTGGGTAAAATTTATTTATTTTATTTATTTAATTTAATTTGTATACCGCCCTTCTCCCGAAGGACTCAGGGTGGTGAACAGGGCAATAAATACTAAAATACAAAAGTACAAAAATTAAGAAGAGATTAAACCATAAGCATAGAAAAGGCTTATTTTTTTTGTTTGTTCTGTTCTTAAACATGCAATTAATAAAATGTCCTGAGTGTTTTGAAAGTGCATCTTTTAGCTATGAGAATTGACAGAGAGAGTTTCAGTAAAAGTAGAGTCTGGTTAGGTTTCTTTCTTTCTTTCTTTCTTTCTTTTTAATAAGCTCAGTCAGAAATCCAGTGAAACAGAAGAGTCGTGTTGTGTTTCCTTTAAGGAAAATCAACATCATGCTTTTCTAAAGGTTGGCCCTAACAACTAAAAGTAAAACACGGTAACATTTAAGAGGTCATAAAAGCATGAGGCCTCTCACAAATGTGATAGTAAGTAAGAGAAAGTCAGGGAGAGGAGAAATCAAGTAATTCTAGTGGCTAATTTTTTTAACACTTTCAGGACTGCAACTTATTCATGGAGAAAAATATTAGAAAGACAAAAAAAAAATCCCTGGAAATATTTTTGTGTTTCTATTTTTTTTAACAGGAGAATTATTCATATTTCACTGTATTTTATTTCTTTACCCAGATATTAGAGAAGGTGCATATTTTGATTATGAATTAGTAAAATAAATTATTATATAAACAATACCTTTACTTGGCACATTCCTATTCTGCTTCCTATGCTTAGCATGATACATTTACCTTGGCAAAAAAGGAAGACAAAAGGGGAAAAAAAAGACTGATGTGTGCTTTGGCATTCTTTAACTTACGATTGCATTAAAAAGTGCTCTTCCATTTTTCATGTATTCTTCTCTTTTTTTTACCTTTTCGCAGAGTAAAAGTTACAATTTTCTTCTTTCGCTTCTGCTTATATGGACTGCAAAACCCCAGTCTGTGTCAAGGTAATGAACAGAGGTGACTGCAGGTGGAGGAGGGAAGCTCAAGGAAAGCCTACATTTCTTTTTAATGTCATTTTATCTGATATCTACAGCATTAGGATAACAAAGCTTTAGGCAAAATGGTTAACACTGACAGGGAAAGTAATTGGCAAAGCCTGGTGACAGTCACTTTTTATTTTAAAGATTCACTGATTATTTTCTTTTTCTTTTTTCTTTTTTTAAAAAAGGAGCAGGAGAAGGGTCCCCCCCACAATTTCATTATTAGGTGCCTAGTTGCTGTAATATTCTTTTTAGCCCCAATTTGTTATTCAGCCTCATTATGTTTTAGGAAATATGTTTGCTTTTTTTCTCCTCTACTGAGCTTGCAATCTCCAGAAACAAGTGCTACTCATATTATTTGCCAAAGCACTAACATGCAGGCTGATAAGTGAGATATGAGACTGAGGAAAATAAATTAAAAAGCACCTGGAATAACTATAATTCCTCCTTCAAACAATACATACATACACTTTCTCTCTCTCTCTGTCTCTCCTCTCTCTTCCCCCCCAACCCCATTAAAGAATGAATTCCAATTTTTAAGAGAGAAAAAAGCACATGTGATTGGTGTAACTTGCATTCTTTATTTGTTCAGTGAACGGTTTGCATACAGAAATCAGAACTCTTCTCTGGCTTAAATTTGTGCAGATTCTTCTTATAGGGGTGAGTAATTAAAACATTCTAGACTCTTGATGACAGGCAGTTCTTGCATGCATGTTGTGTTTGGGGGGGGTAGCCTTTGTTATTTAGAAAGTTATTTTATTTTACTTTCTTTGATTTTCTAGGGGAAAAAATAAGAATGCATGATATGCATCTAAAATCAAGGTTAACCATTTAATTAAAAAAAACTGTTGAAGACTGTATTAGTTGTCTTAAACCATTTGTCTGTATCTAGCAGGTCATTAGTACAAATCTCTTTTCAGAGACTTGGACAAGATAGCAGAGATTCTGACAAGTTGCAATGGCTACCTTAATGAAAAACTCCTTTTGCTTATTTTGTACAGTTTTGACAAATCATTATCTCGCATACTTTATTCTTAAAATACTGCTAGACAGCGAGCTGAATTTATCATCTAAGTGGTCAATTTAACTGCTTACACAGATTTTCCCCTTAGATTAACTAGTCTAATAGTTTGTGTTTTCAGTTCAGAAGATGCTAAATACTGACTTTCAACCTCAAAGTGTGTTCATTAGTCATTTACAAATTATTTTTTATTCCTAAAATCATCCAGCATATCAGCATGCTCTCATGCACCCCACACTGTGGAATTTTGATAATGTATGTCCTAACTGCTTAATTGATTGATTAGCTTACTGCCGCTTTCTGAGACACCAAATTTATCTTTAATAGCCGGAGTCAGGCACGGCAGGCAATCGAGGGGAGGGGGGTCCCTTGGCGTCGATTTGCTCTTAACTGGAAAGTCATTACCACTTAATACATGTAGATTGTGTTGAAAGAAAATTATGTGTAATGAAATGAGGGAAAAATTAGTGGAGTGTTATGGGCGAAAGCAGATGTTACGGAGGAATTATGCTAGCAGAGATAATCACCTTCGCTAGCATTGTGTGTGCTGGGGTGTTAACTGAGGGAGAGAGCTGGTGAGTGAACAAAATAAATGTATTGATTTACATGGATTTGCTCCTGCAAGATACAGTCATCAGCGGCACACTACACCTCAAGGACTGTTTCAAAAACTCAAACTTCTTGTTCTGCTGCCCCCTTCTCTTTTTTCCCTTTCTGTTATGTATGGATGTCCCTATTTGAAACATGAGGGAAAGGCTGTTAAATTGCTCAGTGTTCTGAAGTCAAGAAGTATCCAAGGACAGTGTACATAAAATCAGCTGAAGAGCTGGATGCCGGCTACTGGGTGCTGGCTGGGCAAAGAAAGAAAGGCTCGGAAAGAGTGAGAGATTGCAGAAAAGTTATATACTGCAGTATTTAGCCAAAGAAAGAGAATATTTCTATTTTATTAGAGATGTTTAGGTTTGGGGAAATGGTGGCTTACAAAAATGTCAAAATTAGGGGGAAAATATCACCCCAAGATGTTTAGAGGTTTCTAAAGTGTTATTTATTCTTCATGAAGCCACATTTGTTCTAATCACTTCAAAATATCTGCATAACTGGCATATGCTTATTTTTAGTGTTAGATGCCCATATTCAGTAGAAGGCTTATTTGCACCACGAATCTCCTCTTTATTGCTTATTCCCTAATAAAATAAACTTGCCTCAGGAAGACATTACTTTGTAGAGTTGATTATAAAAGCCATGGATAATTGGGCTTTTCTGACACATTATTGTGTACCTTTGCCTTTTAATGAAGCTTCTGCCACTAGGTCTTGTTGGTTAATTACAATAATACACACACCCCCTATCAAGATTCTAAGTCTCCTATTCCCAGTATTCATGTAGAGTTAGCAAGAAGGTTGTCAATTCACTTGTCACTATATTAATGAGTCAAAGAGTTGAAGCCAGTCAGCAATGAATCATTTGGAAAACTATGATGAATGTTTCAATAATTAAGGGAATAATTAAATTGCTGAACATAGGATGGTTCTAAATGAAACAGCTTTTGTAACACTGCCATATTCTTGTTTATAAAATACAATAAAATACACTTCAGCAATGAAATGGCTTTTCCACAAAAATGAACATGTCTTACCTTTCTTTATGACTTTATATACAAATCTATAACTCAAAGATTCCATTGTGTGTACATTAGACATAGCCAAACTTTCTAGTGGTCAAATCCACATATCTCAAGTGAAACTCCTTTCTTAACAAAAGAAACTGGATGCATTGCTAATAATACAATTATTTTCCTGCAACAAACATCTCCAACATCATATATCAGAATATTTAAGCTCACACTTATTTGTTTATTGACAAGTCTTCACGTTCATTTCAAATTTAATATCTGTTATTCTAATTTGATCTACTGGCCAGAAAAAAAATACATTGATGCATCAGACAGAAACACAATTCTGGTATATAAAAAGTCAAACAAATAGGAATCTGACTATCCCTTGCCACATTCAACTGGTTAAATCACTTGGTAGCCCAGCTTTTATTAAGGGGATAGATATGAAAGTGGAAAGCTGAATAAGGAATTAAAACTTTAACTGGCTTTAGTTTGGTGTAACTGGAGGGATGGATGAAACTGATATATGATAGAAATATATTTCAAATGCTGAAATGAAAACCACACAGCCTTGCGCAGATTTCTTGTAAGTATCAGGAGGAACAACATGACACATGTTTTCTTCCAATTCCACAGTTCTATTATTCTCTCTATCCCATCTTAATCCTCACTTTCAAAATTACATCTACATTTATGGAATAAAAATGGCATAAAAATGATATCTTTAAATATGTTATAATGTAAGCAATATAATCAATACGAAACACAAAGCAAAAAGGTGCTTCCCTTATTGATTACATGTAATTTCATTGAATAATTATGGTAAAAGATATCATTAGGTAGCTTAATTATCAGGGCCAGAAATATTAATTGGAAACTGATTTGGAGGCAGTACAGTTAACAAGCATACTATATTGTGGCTGAATAGTCCAATGTCAGTGGAATTTAACTAACTCTATTCTAGACAATAAAATAAAATAAAGTTTAAAGGCAGAAACACAGAACTCACATGAACATCTGATGAAATGTACCAACAAACATCCTAAGCTGTGAATCTATTTGTTTAGAAGAATTATGAGAACTTCCAACCCTTTGGCCATATATGATCTACGAAGATTCCCTATCAGACCCACCAAATTTCTCATATTTTTTAAATATCATTTTAAATTCACCCAATAACAAAAAAAAAATCTTGCCCTTTATTCTCCTTCTTTCCTACTTTATTCTGCTTCTTTTTCCTACTCTAGTTGACAAAGCCTTTCTATCTTAGGCCTGGGAAGGAAAATAACTATCTCCAAATTGACATAGTTTGCAGATAAGTCAATTACACTTCCTCCAGCATTTGGCTAGCATTAGGACAAGGGAAAAAAACCAACTGTTTTCTATGTGCATGTAGAGCAGTTGGAAGGAAGGGCATCTGCAGCATGGATAAAAAGGTCA
Source organism: Vipera berus (assembly GCF_964194415.1). Lineage (NCBI taxonomy): Eukaryota > Metazoa > Chordata > Lepidosauria > Squamata > Viperidae > Vipera > Vipera berus. The sequence continues at coordinate 39,222,429 of NC_138202.1, forward strand.
GAATGGAGTGAAGTTATTTGCAGGACTACCTTTTTTCAGTCCCCTCTACCTGTCTATTGCATTTGGCAGGAGACCTGTGCTATAGGTTTTGTCAATTAAGGAATATCATCATGCATGACTCAGGAACTGAGTCCATTTTTGAATTTCCATTCTCCTGGAAATTAGATCCCTCATCCCTCTAGGTTTATTGAAATTAGCTCCCTTAAAGTCCAAGACTCTAGTTTGACTGTGTTTTATTGCTTGTGCTTGCCTAAAGTTGAATTCCAATATTGCATGATCCTCCCACCCCACCACCGAAGGTTCCTGTGGCTTCAACACCTTCTATCATTCAAATATGATAAGTGCCCCAGGGGTCTGTTCTTCAACATCTTCATCAATGATTTGGATGAGGGGATAGATGGGGAACTCATCAAATTTGCAGATGACACCAAACTGGCAGGAGTAGCCAACATTCCAGAAGATAGGCTTAAGGTACAGAAGGATCTTCACAGAGGTGAATATTAGGTGCTATCTAACAAAATGAAATTCAATGGTGAAAAAAGTAAGTTTCTACATTTAGGCAAGAAAAACCAAATGCACAGGTATAAAGTTGGACCATAAAAAAGTCTGAGCGCCAAAGAATTGAGGCCTTTGAACTGTGGTGCTGGAGAAGACTCCTGCGAGTCCCTTGGACTGCAAAGTGATCAAACCGATCAGTCCTAGAGGAGATCAACCCTGACTGCTCTTTAGAAGGCCAGATCCTGAAGCTAAAACTCAAATACTTTGGCCACCTAATGAAAAGGAAGGACTCACTGGAGAAGAGCCTAATGCTGGGAAAGATTGAGGGTAATAGAAGAAGGGGACGACAGAGAATGAGGTGGCTGGATGGAGTCACTGAAGCAGTAGGCGTGAGCTTAAATGGACTCCAGAAGATGGTAGAGGACAGGAAGGCCTGGAGGAACTTTGTCCATAGGGTCGCGATGGGTCAGACACGACTTCACAGCTAACAACAACAACAACAACCTCAACTAGTAGTAACTGTGAGAGGGATCTTAGAGTCCTAGTAGACAATCACTTAAATATGAGCCAGCAGTGTGCTGCAGCTGCCAAAAAGGTCAACACTGTGCTAGGCTGCATTAACAAAGGGATAGAAACAAGATCACATGAAGTACTAATACCACTTTACAATGCCTTGGTAAGGCCACTGCATGGAATGCTGCATCCAGTTTTGGTCACCACGATGTAAAAAAGATGCTGAGACTCTAGAAAGTGTACAGAGAAGAACAACAAAGATGATTAGGGGACTGGAGGCTAAAACATATAAGGAACAGTTGCTGGAATTGGGTATATCTAATTTAATGAAGAGAAGGACAAGGGGTGACATGATAGTAGTGTTCCAATATCTCAAGGGCTGCCACAAAGAAGAGGGAGTAAAGCTATTCTCCAAAGCATCTGAAGGCAAGACAAGAAGCAATGGATGGAAACTAACCAAAGACAGAAGCAACCTAGAATTAAAGAAAAATTTCCTGACTATTAGAACAATTAATCAGTGAAACAACCTGCCTCCAGAAGCTGTGAATGCTCCAACACTGGAAGTTTTAAGAAGAGACTGGACAGCCATTTGTCTGAAATGGTACAGGGTTTCCTGCTTGAACAGTTAATTAATTCATTGCATGAAGCCATAACATCTTTATTTACAAACTATAAGAATTGGGTTCATGCACTATATTGTCAGTTTTTCTTAAACTTTGCAATACTGTGATTTCCTGAAATAATTAAACTGTGCAACCCCCATCCCCATTGAAGAAAACTAAACAACAAATAAATAATTAATAAAACACCTGTGACTGCTGGTTGTTTTTGATGGTTTATGAGTTTTGCTCAACACTTAACTTTGTGAAAGACACTTTTGACTGCCCAAACATAATGGGAACAAATTTTAAGGTATGCCTGATCCTCTTTAATAATAATTTCTGACTCTCTTCCCCACCAAAAAAAAAGGTTTTTTCATCCTCTTGGGGATTATTCCAACATTTGAAAATCCCAGCACAAAGCCATAAGGTAAGTCTATCATTGAATTGCTTCTACTTCTATAAGACTTGTTTTGATGTTGAGAACTTAAGATTCATTTTAACATTTAACAAGTATTGATCTTTATTTCTTTGTGGTGTTGTATTCTGGTGTTTTTTTTAAGTCAATTTTATTGCACTGTCACATCATAAGGAGATAGAAGCCACGAAGAAGTTACAAATAAATAAATTCCTTCTTTTTTTTTTAAACGGCTGGTTTGGTGGGATGAAAACCTATTCCAGTCAGCTTATTAAAATTATTTTCATGGTATTTGCTTTCTCAGCAAAAGTAAGCAGTTGCTGGGAAAGGTGGAGCTAGTTTGGCTGAATTTGGGGCAGCTTGAAGCTGGCAGTTTTCACTCTGACTCACCTCCATGAGGTTCTTCCTAGGTGATCATCATCTTCCCTATCCACTCTAACTGGAAGGACAGTTCATATGTTAATATCAACAACTCACTATTTGGTGGGCAGCATTTGAATCATTGGGCTGGATTATTGGTTTTTATCTAACTGCTATAAGACACTTCAAGGACTAGGAAAGTGGAAGTCTCAAAGGGGCAAAATGAGGGGTGACCAAATAGATTCTCAGTCTGGCTTGGCTATTAGCAGGCTGGTATAAAGAATAAAACTGTGCTAATTATTCCATCAATTCACTTTTGTATCACTTCTGCCTTACCTCCTGCCCCCCCTCCTGGCCTCTCCCCCCTCGCCCTCTTCCCCCCCTCTCTCACCCTCTCTTATGTGGATCTTTCATCCCAATGTAACACTCCATGGGTGCTGCCCAGAACGAAGTATACATATTACTGTATCCTTACAGAGAAATGTTTCATATCAACTGATAGGCCCAAAAACATCTTGAAAGATTATTGTGAAACACTTTAACTAAAGAGCATTACCAGGTAGATACCAAACCATTCATGGAGCAGATTAAGTGTTCAGTTGACATGATCAGTGTATCATTTCCATTGTACTTGATCATGTCTTTCTGTTCCTGTGGCAGCAGGAGTGTTTTAATTTGTTTATTTCTTTTTCTTTTGCAAATGAGAAACGGACAAAAATGTATGCTCCCATGATCAGCAAATAAAAGGCTTCCCTTTTTTCCCCAGTTGGCCAAGAGCTGATTTCTCACTAGCTGAGATATCAAAAAAGAAGTACCAGCAATTCAATACATCTTTCCCCAAACACATCTTCTATTCCCATTTTGTCCATAACACAACTCCATTAGATATAGTTAATGACTACCATATATATAATAGCCCAAGTTGATCCAGCAATCCCTATGGTTCGGTGATGATAACAAGGGTCTCACTGATGTCAGTCAAACATTGTAACTTCTATACAAGCCTTCATAAATCTATCCTCTTCCAGATATGTGGGGTGTATAATTCCTATTCAAAATTGTATTATTGCTGTTGTAGGAATTTTGATGGTTGCATTGTATTAGTCTATGTTGGGTTGATGAAGCAACATTATACTACACTGTATAGATTTATAATATTATCAGTCCTGCAGTAGTTTCTTAAAGGAAAATGTCTAGGACTATCCAAATAATGTGCCATTATTTGTTTGGAATCCTACAGTTTTATTATTTTATACTCACATTAAGAGATGGTGTCACTGGAAATTTCACAAAGGACATTGCACTTTGTCTCTCTGTGTATACAGTATATACCATATTTCCTTTTACTTCTTTTAGAGGTAGATTTTATTGCTACAAAAACCAAACAATTAACAGCCTAGTCTGCAAATTTATTTTTTGCACACATGTTTGTGGAACAAAACCATTTTGTCAGATTTTTATCTGATGAAGTAGCTTTATGGTAGAATAACACAATCTTGCATATTTTTTTATATATACAACACATTGTTTGGGAAGCTCAATTTGTGTTGACAATATTAAGGTGATATCTTTTGAAGACTATGATATAGCTCTCAAATTTGTTTTAAGTGGCTGTAATCTTACCATAGTGAATCTTTTTATTAATTCTTTAGGAACATCAAGAAAGGACCATGATCAGAGATGGAACTTATTCTTGGCATTCAGAAAAACTCAGATTCAATGCCCATGTTTATGGCTAAGATATATGGATCATTGTTTTGATTTAATATGGACCAATATTTTTGATTCAGTATTGCAATCCAATATTGGTTAAAAACAAATTTGATAACATGAGCCATTTCTATAAGGACATGTTTGTAAACTTGTTGCAACTAAAGATTTTACATCTCTCTGTTTGAAGTACAATAGATAATCTCTTCTACCTTCTCAGGAAGTATTTAGAGACTCAGGATGATTCCAATATAATACCATTGATTTATACATGTTTTTATTACTTCCTGATTTGTAATCCATAGTTTGTACAGCATTTGCCTTCCAAATAAGAATGAGGAATGTAATACCTAGTTCTGATTTTGGATGAAAAAGTGCAAACCATAGAAGGCCAACTCAATAATTACTAATTATAGTTTTCCACAAAACATAAAATCAACATATTATGATAGAAGAAGATTCTTGAGAACACAAGGTGTTTTTTTAACACTGTTTTGAACTCCTACTGATAGACTGGTGGATGTATACGTTTGTATAAAATAAATACATTTATCATGCTTTGCCAAGGACCTGACTCACGCAAAAACTGAGATGTAGTACTAAACGTTGGAGTACTGTATATACAGGCAGTCATTATCAAGTTTGGTAAACCAGATATAGTGAAATGAAGCAGGTGTTTAAATACTTCTCGCTCAGTGGTGGGATTCAAATATGTGAACAACTGGTTCTCTGTGTGGATTACGCTTCCGGAAGTCCATTCTGGTCCTGGGCAACAAAAAATTAGCTGAACTGATGCAAACTGGCTGAATCCCACCACTATTCTTGCTTATCAACTGCAGGGATTAAAAAGCTCTGACATTACATTTTTCTAAGGGTTGGTGACCAAGACTGACTCTAAGTACAACTGAATGAATACTGGGAAAGACTAATATAAAAAGCCTTGAGAAGATGTAGGAAATGGGAAAATTAGGAGGAATAATTTATTTAATGAGCCTCCCAGAGACAGTAGGGAGTTGGGCAGCACCAAAATTGATTGATTAATTGAATGAATGAATGAATGAATGAATGAATGAATGAATGCATACATGCATGAATGCTACTCCCTTGAGCTCCTATACAAAAGGTAGGGTACAAATGAAATAAAAAAAAATAAATGGAATGGATGGATGACTAGAAAGGAAAGGAAAGAGACTTTGCCACCATGATTTTAATGTTTTCTTTTAGACTTCTAATTTGAAACAAATGGAAATCAACTATTATTACTTTAAAATAATTAAAGAAGTTAGCATGATGCAAAGAAAACATTTTTTTTTAAATTTACAGGAGCCTTACCTTTGTATTTGTTTTTTTAAAATAATATAAATGGTGGATGATTGCATTGCTAACTCTGAAAGAAAAGTAAGCACTGAGATGTTTGAATGGGCAGACTCTGCCTCAATATTTTACTTTGCATGGAGGACATGATTCACTCTACTTTGGCACTTTACTTCACACGGCAGAAGGTTGCCTCACCCAGGGCTTTTCAACCAATGGTACAGGTACCACCTGAGGTACATTGGTAGGGTACAAATGAAATAAAAAAAAATAAATGGAATGGATGGATGACTAGAAAGGAAAGGAAAGAGACTTTGCCACCATGATTTTAATGTTTTCTTTTAGACTTCTAATTTGAAACAAATGGAAATCAACTATTATTACTTTAAAATAATTAAAGAAGTTAGCATGATGCAAAGAAAACATTTTTTTTAAATTTACAGGAGCCTTACCTTTGTATTTGTTTTTTTAAAATAATATAAATGGTGGATGATTGCATTGCTAACTCTGAAAGAAAAGTAAGCACTGAGATGTTTGAATGGGCAGACTCTGCCTCAATATTTTACTTTGCATGGAGGACATGATTCACTCTACTTTGGCACTTTACTTCACACGGCAGAAGGTTGCCTCACCCAGGGCTTTTCAACCAATGGTACAGGTACCACCTGAGGTACATTGGCACCTGGCAGGTGGTACGCGAACATGCTAGAAAAGTGGTAGTGGGGGAGGGGAATGAGCTGAACAAGTGGCAGCACTGCACAAGCCTGAGCAAGAGATGGCTGGAGCTGCAGGGCTGTCAGGACTCAGCGGAAGCACCAGGATCAGTGCCAGGCTCCAGCTGGAGCTCAGCGCTGATCCCAGTGCTTCTGCTTAACCCAGAAGAAGCACCGATCAGCTGGAATGTTGCAGCATCTCCAGGGTCTTGTGATTTACATTCAGATGCTTGGCAACTGATTCATATTTCTGACGGTCACAGTGTTCCAGGGTCATGTGAAGTGACCAAAACCTGCTGCAACCACCCAGAAGAGGGGGGGTTAATAAAAGCTAACCCCCCTTCCCCACTGCCAATCCTCAACAGAAATGCTCAGAACAATGAAAACCTCGGACAGGAGGAAGAACGCCGCCAGGCGGGCAGGCAGGTGTCCTGCTCGGCTGTGGCTTGGGGGGCACTTTTTTCAGTGCCATTGTAACTTCAAACAGTCACTAAGCGAACTGTTGTAAGTTGAGGACTACCTGTACTTCATCACTTTTTTTCCTTTTTTTTTTTGGTCACCAAGTTTTTGACACCTTGCTAGGTGACTGGTGGTTCTTGGATGTTGCCATATCCTAAAAGTGGTACAGTGGGTGAAAAGGTTGAAAAGCCCTGGCCTCACCTACAGAAAACAAATTAGGCTCGTGCATTCCACCTACACAGAATCCACCTTGGTTTGTTGAGGAAAAGTGGGCATGGGCATAACACTTCACTGCTTAGAAGAATGTATGGGGAATAGGGGTGATTTACATAACAGTTTTACTTCCATGAAGTTTCAGAGAAGGGATGCATCTCTTTGAAGTTCCATACATCCAGCAATAATAAGCTCAAATGATGAAGAAGACACTATGCAGAGGCACTAAATGGACTAGTAGAAAAGTGCAACACTTACTGTGGCAGTTACTTTATGAACAAGAATGTTTCCCCATGGCAACCATTTTGTGACACCATCCACAACAAACCTTTAAAAGAAGGAGTGCCCAACCTGCTGGCCAGTGTCACAGGCGTTTGTGGCCCCATTCACGTGAGTGTCATCACAGGTGTTTGCAGCCCCACTCGTGTGAGCATTATTACAGATGTTCATGGCTCCACTCATGGAATGTTGCCACAAGCATCACGGGCATTCACGGCCCCACTTGTGCAACAGCTCACGGCTCCACTCGCATGAGTAACAGGTGTCCACGCATGTGCCGCCAATTCCGAAAGATTGGTGAACTCTGCTTTAAAATGTGAGATATGCTGACCACACCAGAAAATAATCCATGCTAACGTAGAAGATATTGAAAGCCTGGAGTTTACTGCCAAGTGATCTGGGCTTGCAGAAAAAATAATAATTAAAAATGTAGCATCTTACAAAGTATACTGTATCTTCCTTCTCTTGAAAGAAGATATGATACATATCTACAGCTCTTTGTAAAGAACAAAAAACTAATTCTCTCAAAAAAATACAATTTAGAATGTTTTTCTACTGGGGCTTGTCTCTTTTCTTTCAATTTAATTCACTTTGATCTTTATTTAGATTTTATATTTGCTTATTTCTTTCTCAAAGAGTCTATGATTTACTACTTTTTCTTTTTAACATTCTTTTCTCCCCATCACTGCATCTTTAGATATTAGGAGTAGAAAAATAAAAATGTATTATTAGTGTCAGTTTTGCATGCTTTCACATAAATTCATCCTGTTCAATTTCTTAACTGTAGTTGCATTTAAATATATATATGTAAGAACAACAACAACATGTATGGAATAACAAAAGAAGGGGAAAAAATCTTTTGTAAATGATCAATAGCAAATGTCACAATTTTCAAAAGGCTTCCAAAAAAGCACACTTCTCATAGTTTTAGATAACAGAGATAACACAGAGGTAACACAGTTGTACCTATTTCTGGTTCTTGCCATTATACCCTACCTCTGAGCCTTCTATCTTTCAGAAACTAATAACTACACCCCTGCCACTCCCAGACATGTTTGTCTTTAGGACTCATTATCTGTTGTGAGACTAACTATTCCATAAATATGGGAATGAGCACCATCCAATATCTCTGAAACCAACCAAGCTTGGAAATCTAGCTGGAATCATCAAGAGAATCAATGTTTGAATAGATGTACTTTTCATCTGCTTAGCAAGATCATTCTGACAATCTTGGATCCTTTTGAAAATAGTATGCTTTTAAAATTACCAGTTTGATATCTGCTTCTTTAAATCTTGCTACACTTAAATGGCCTTTAGAAAAAAGAATGGGTTAAAAAAATCAGCAAAATATTAGGTTACAAGCTGCTTGGTATATCTGAAACAGAATCTAACCACTTACCTAAAGCATTGATATATTATAATAGTTGACAATTGTTCACCACTGAATAGTTATAATAATAAACTATTCCCCAGACCTATAATTTTGAATCACAAAATTTACCACAAACATAAAGTGCATATGCTGCAGTGAAACTATTATGCTCTCCTGGAGATAATAATGATTACCTTGGATTGGAGTACTGCATATTAATATGAGGGCTGAAATAAAAGATTTGACCCATGCATACTATATTACAGCACTATATTCTTGGACAGTCATAATAAGAGTTTACCATTAGTGTGGTTCTTGCAAGGCCACTGATCAGGTAAATGTAGCAATGGGGCTGGAACCTATTGAATATAATATATTTTTTTACCAGGATACTAGCTAGCCCTGTATTCTTTACTCTAACTGACAGGTCTCCAGGTATATCATATGACTATTCTATATGAAGATTGTGAGGTCAGTGAACACCAACCTCCATGAAATATGTATAGGCTGGGCCTATAAACTTTATACGGTCAGCTGCAATTTGGAAGTGTCTCAGGCAACTAATCTTCTAATCTGGATCTTCCTCTTTGAGTGACCCCTGGGGTGGTTCATCTACCATGTTTTCCCCAAAATAAGACCGGATCTTATTTTTTGTCCCTCAAAAAGAGACATCGGGGGATGTCTTACCTCCAGCACCGACAGTCCTTCCCAGCACTTATTTTTTGCCCCTCAAAAAGTGGCACCAGGTCTTATTTTCGGGGGATGTCTTACTCACCTCTGGCACTGACAGTCCCGCTCAGCAGGTCCACTTATTCTAGGGTTGAAAAATTAGCTTCATTCTGCAGCTGAATTCCAGCCTGCATTTTGCTGTCAGCCCTTTCCAGAAGGCCTATGCAGCCAAGTACCGAGCAATAGATTGAATCCATAGCTCGGTTCTTGACCTGTGACTGAGAAATTCAGGCCTGGCTGCAAAAGACAGTGCCAGCTGGGCCAGCAAGGAGAGGCCTGGCTGCCAGGTAAGTGGGTGCAGGACCTCTGGGGCAGATCCACACCCCTATCCTTGCCCTAGCTTGATTTTTAAGTGTGTGCCTTGTCCCAAAACTAGGGCTTATTTTGGTGGTAGGGCTTATATTAGGCCCTCCCCCCAAAATCAAGCTAGGGCTTATTTTCAGGGTAGACCTTACTTTTGGGGAAACATGGTAGTATGTTGCCTTACTGCATTTACTGGACAGTTTACCCCTATGGGGGGAAAAAAATCCCAAAAAGTGAGATAGGCCAGTGGTGTAGAGTAATCGGAAAAAAAGTTGCTAGTTCTGGCCAGTTGTCCCTGCTTGGAATGCTAGGTCAGGAAAAAGAAAACAACAAGAAGAGCCTAGAGCAAACTGTGATCCCTGCCAGGAAGTGGGACCCCTGGCAACTGCCCAAGAATCCCAGGTGCTGGTTCTGGCATAGACTATATGCAACAGCTGCTTCCAGTAAGTCAGTGATTATGTTGTGAAAGGACTATGGGAACAACCATGGAATGGAGACTTATTTAGGCCTCCCAGAAATAAACAGGCCACCAATATGCCTGCAGATGCATGCAAGACTCCCTGCACCTGGGTTTTAAAATATTGTTTTACTTAAAAAAAAGTGCAAGCAAACCCCGCCTTCAAAAGTAACCTGGAACCCAGGTGGCAAATTAACACAGATATGAAGTGGTAGAATGAATTAAAAATTATATAAAGAAACATCAGCCATCCCGTCAGAATGGAAACTGCTGACAGCTAATTTATTTTTAAGAGCTGGAATTTCTGCTCTGCCACCTGCCAGAGACCCTGCCAGCCACTTTTCATATTTTCCAATTGTGCCAGTTTTCAGTTCCATTGTGTAAGATTCCCTTTCCAAGTAAGCATATTGCAAGTTCCCATTGCTGCCTTGCCTGTACATACATGTTGTCTTTTACATGCTGAAAGCTAAGGATGGATGGAAACAGGAAATAACAAAGAATGCAAAGTATATGAAGACTAGTATATGCATTTATTAAAATGCATATAATTTCTGGATTACAAGCTATTTCATCAAATGCATTATACAATAGATCATTTCTGCAGGATGCTTCCAAACCAATATTGTATTGACACTTTTTGAAGAGCCTGGATGCTTTGTCTTGGAAAAGACAAAGCTTTAATCTGAAGAGAAGAGGAAAAGTTGCAAAATAGGTATCTCGTATCAGGGTAGAATGGTTTCAGCCCATGTTGGGTTGGTTGGTTGGTTTGCTTTGTGGAATATGTTGGAAAGGCACTGCTCTAGAACAGAGGTCCCCAACCTTTTGGGCACCAGGGACCGGTTCTGTGGAGAAAGGTTTTTCAATGGACCAGAAGTGCATAGTTTTGTGTGCTGCCTGCATGGGGCTTTGGTTGTTTGTGTGGACCAGTTGCTGGCATGCTGGGGCCCTGTACCAGTCCATGGACCGGGGGTTGGGGACCCCTACTCTAGAAGAGACATCTGCCAACATTCCTGCCAATAACACAATGTGTCTAGCTTCAGGAGGGAAGGCAGCAACTTGGAGATTATTGTTTGACTGATATCCCACCTTTATTAATTGCATAAATAATATACAATTTTATAAATAACACAAGGTGGCAAATGTACCTATTACTCCTTCCTCCACCTAGTTTTCCCACAATAACAATCCTATGAGGTGAGATGGGCTGAGAGAGATAGTGACTGGCCCAAAGTCATCTAGCTGGCTTTCATTCTAAAGTGGGACTAGAATATGCCACGTCATGACTTCTAGCCTGGTGCCTTAACCACTAGACCAAACTTGTCCTTATTGCCTTTTTATCATCTGTCTCTCTGTCTGTCTGTCTATCTATCTATCTATCTATCTATCTATCTATCTATCTATCTATCTATCTATCTATCTATTATCTCTATTAAATTAATTTAAATTATAATTATATAATTTATATGTATATTATATATAATTTAAATTTAAATTATGTTTTAATTTATATTAATATAAATTTATAATTAAAAAATAAAATCACAATAATAAAAAGTGACAATACACAAAACAAATGATAAACATGACATCTAAATCAATGTTCATGTAAACATTTTGTGAGAATTAAGACATAATAAAAATATTGATATTAGATGTCCTGATTTTTTTGTTACATTCCTTTCCCTTGCTTATTATTATTATTATTATTATTATTATTATTATTATTATTATTATTATTATTATTATTATTATTATTATTATTATTATATTATAATAATAAGTTGGGAGGGACCTTGGAGGTCATCTAGTCCAACCCCCTGCTCAGGCAGGAAACCCTATACCATTTCAGGCAAATGGCTGTCCAGTCTCTTCTTAAAAACCTCCAGTGTTGGAGCATTCACCACCTCTGGAGGCAGGTTGTTCCACTGGTTAATTGTTCTAACTGTCAGGAAGTTTTTCCTTAGTTCTAGGTTGCTTCTCTCCTTGACTAGTTTCCATCCATTGCTTCTTGTCCTGCTTTCAGGTGCTTTGGAGAATAGCTTGACTCCCTCTTCTTTGTGGTAGCCCCTGAGATATTGGAACACTGCTATCATGTCACCCCTCACCCTTCTCTTCATTAAACTACACATACCCAATTCCAGCAACCGTTCCCTATATGTTTTAGCTTCCAGTCCCCCAATCATCTTTGTTGCTCTTCTCTGTACCCTTTCTAGAGTCTCAACATCTTTTTTATATCGTGGTGACCAAAACTGGATGCAGTATTCCAGGTGTGGCCTTACCAAGGCATTGTAAAGTGGTATTAGTACTTCACTTGATCTTGATTCTATCCCTCTGTTAATGCAGCCTAGCACTGTGTTGGCTTTTTTGGCAGCTGCAGCACACTGCTGGCTCATATTGAAGTGATTGTCTACTAGGACTCTGAGATCCCTCTCACAGTTACTACTATTGAGCAAGGTACCACCTATACTATATCTGTGCATTTGATTTTTCCTGCCTAAATGTAGAACCTTAATTGTATAAGCATATTGCCCATTACACAATATCTCTTGCCTTCAATACCTACTGTATATCAATATTGTTTGAATTAGATGTTTCCAAAATATAGCAATATTGTTGTATAATCTGGTAATTTGTGAAGTAAGGAGTCAACTGCAGAGACAAATGGATGCAGATTAAAAGTTGAGAAATCCCTTACCTTTTGTCAATTTTTGTTGTTGTTTTTAAAATATTGTGCAACCCCCCTTTTGCCATTGTTATCCTTTTTCCCATCATTCTCATTTTCCCATTGTCTCCCATTTTCTCCTCCCTCCCTCCCTCCCTCCCTCCCTCCCTCCCTCCCTCCCTTCCTTCCTTCCTTCCTTCCTTCCTTCCTTCCTTCCCAACCTGCATTAGAATATTAATTGGTTTACGATACAAATCTCTCTTTATGGTTAAAAAGAAAGAACTTTTCCGCTTTTCTGATAAATGGGCTCCTATTGAAACAGTGAAACAGTTGCAGGCTGAAGGTAGTACTTTTCTTCAGCATTGTGTGCAAATGAGACTTCACCTCTGTGTACTTAAGCCTGAGTTACTGACTTGGTTTCTGAAAATAGTTGCTATTAGAAGATAAAGGGAGGGTTTTTAGGAATGGAATTATTTCCCTCTGCATCTTCTCTCAATGCTCAAATCTTGGAGAGCTTGTTACTTGAAGTTATTTCACCTCTTGAGGTCTGCCTTAATTGACTGTTGTAAGACCATTGGCTCCATCTGCAATTAATGGCTATGAGTTTTATCCTGCTGGTCCTAGATCAGGGGTCCTAGATCAACGGCTGGCCCGTGGACCAGGTGCATCATGCCAAAACTGCGCCCACCCCATTGCCGGCAATGGGAAAAAAGTTGTAATACATTGTGACACATCACGTGATGTCACAAGTTTGACACCCATGTTGTAGATCAGGGGTGTCAAACTGCCAGCCCATAAGCTGGACATGTCATGCGGAAGCTGCGCCCACCCATTGCCAGCAATGGCAAAACAGTCCCAATATGTCGTGCGATGTCACCTGGATGGTCACCAGTGCCATTTGCCATTTATGTTTATGGAATATTTTTTTTAAAAAATATATCAATATTGGCATGATAGGAAAGCCATGCTACATATGATCTTTACTTCTCTGTTCGTGTCTATTGAACCAAGACCCCCCCCCCAAAAAAAAGCCCCATGTTTGATTTCTCTGGGGAGTAGACAAGGCATTTGAATAAACACTATCCTTGATTTACTACAGATTCAGGAATTGCTTCTATATGTTATTATTATCAAAATGGTTGTCTTTATGATTGATACCTGGCTATTCAAAACAAGAATGAGTGTATATCTGTTCATCACATTTTGGAGGCACCTATGGTTAACAGAGTGGGAGTACACAGGAATGGAAAAACCCATGTGAACAATGTAAGCTAAGATTGCATGTGAAATGTATGTTGTTGGGCATAACATAGCTGGCCCAACTTCTCAAGAGTTTATCCACTCTACCCATTAGGGCTTTAGTAGTTCCTGGGTAAAAGAACTAGCATCACTCTTGGGTAACATCAGCAGAGACAGTTACCAGGAGGACCACCAATATTATTACTAGCTGCAATAAAAAAGCACTTCTTAAAATGTTTTTCCCACCTAATTGTCAAAACTGAATAATATTATCAGCTTTTTTATCCTTTGAGTATTTCTCTAATAAGAAAGCAGAGAGATGCACAGCAAATAAAAGCAGAAGATTTGAGGATGCAAAGCAATCATGCAAAATGACTTTCATATCAGTTCGATAAGCAGCTGAAATTTAATAACTACATCTCTCCTATGGTGCCAGATGAAAGTTTAATACTTTATGCTTCAGCTTCTTTTTTTTTTCCTGCACGACGCTCATTTAGAACTGTAACTTTTCCTTTTATAGTCTATGAAATGTTGGGAGGGAGGTTAGTGCAATAGATTAATCAAAGCTCTGGAGAACAGACCAAAATTGAAGTTAATATGGAAACTGATGTGCTTTCCCTCTTAACAAAGCCAACAACAACAACAACAACAACAAAAGCTCTGGCAATCATAAAGAATATGAATGGACATCATCAGCAAAAGTTAGACATCTTTGGGGATGTCCAGTTTGATTCAAAGTTCTTTCTCTTATGTTCCCTACACCCTTATTTCCATTCTTAAAAGGAAAAATGACAATCTTTATGAAATTTTAGATGGAATGACAGTTTGGGAAAGTGCATATAAGGTAGATGCTTGTTTAACTAACTCTAGTTTAGTGATTTTAGCAGAAGCCCATACATAGGAATTCAAAGCCACAATTTCTGCTCTGGAAATAATTTTACCTGATTATTTTTTCTTATTTCTTAAAAGCATTAAAATTTGAGATTACAACTTTTAAAATTAAAAATTTTCTTCTGCTAGTGTAGCGATCGCTAATCATTTTCCTATAGTATAATTTTTGCTGGTTTTGTTTCAATACATCCCAAACACAGACATAAATAGTGCTTATAGCCCCCAACAAATATTTTGAATAAAATCAAGCCCCTAGTTCCTTTATATTTCACTGGATGAAAATGGAAAGCAACCCTTGCTTAGATGGAATTTTGGATGCATTTTGCCAACCAAGACCTTTTTGTTCATACTACAACAAATGTTTTAGAGAGCCAATCCATCATTTTGTAAAAACTTTTAAAAATTATCTTTACCTCAAATGATGAGTATAACATATAAGACCAGTAAGGAGCTGGATAAAACATTTAAAAAATAAATTAAGAACTATGATTTAAGATAGGTAAAAACCTATGTATAAATGTCATAAAGGAATATTATTCTATATGCCTCAGTCAAAATTAATAACAAAGTCAAAAATGTACATTTAAAAAACTTTAAAAAACTGGAATTGGTAATCTAAACATTATAAATCAAACAAGCAAATCCAAAATCGTTATATATATTAAAAACAATAACCTAAATTCCAGCCACTGTATGGTCTTTCAAAACATTTATTGTTTACTTTCTTTGGAATTAGTACAATCCTTTTTTTTTTGGCTGACTGAGTACTCTTTTTATTTAGAGAAAGTGTTCTTGCTATTTCAAATATTTAGGCCAGGAAATAATAATAATATATCAGCCTTTTAAGGTTACAACTGGTGTCACTATTCATAAAATAATTGAGTTTACATAAAAATGTGATTTCTATAATAGCCTCTCCTTTCTCTACCCCACTCTCCTTTTTTTTTTTTACAGTATGTACATTTTATTTAAAATTACTGATTCAAAAGGTAAGCTGTGGAGGGGAAGGAGAGAGAATCACCTCCAACAACTTCCTGTAATTGTGAATTATTGTGAGGGAAACAGAAGGAAAAGATTTCGAAATTATGAGCCATTATGTGAGGGAGGGAGAGAGAAAGAGAGGCAGAGAGAGAGAGAGAGAGAGAGAGAGAGAGAGAGAGAGAGAGAGAGAGAGAGAGAGAGTGAGAGGCAATGGGGGAAAAAAAGACATCTCGGCTTCATGAAACACAGCTGACAAGCTCGACTAAATTACCCCCGGACCATTACAAAAATCACTTAATTGCCAACCATTTTGTTAGGTCAATTGACTCTAATTGAAAAAATAACAAAAAGCTTATTATGCTGCAAATGCGGCCGTGGAAAATGAGTCTTCTGTTACGAGGAAACAATAATTCTAAATTTCAGCTGCTGTTAACACTACAAAGTTCAATGTTTTCTTCTGATAGAAATCTACTGTGTGGCAGAAAGCAGACGTTGTGCTTGTACTGATTGATATTTCTTGTAATTCCAGGTCCCCCTACCTTTCATGTTAGCTCCCCTTTCCCTATTATAAATACACCGTTTTCTTTTCTCTCGCCTAAATTTTCACATTTCTTCCTCTTTGTATGCCAATATTCATGTTCCTTTATTTCCTAGGAATTGTTATGGGTTGATGACTGTCTGGCCACTCTATAGTTTCTTGCTCACATTATGAATTTTCTTCTGGCATTCTGGAAATCACTATTCCCCCCTCCCCCCCCCACATACATACATACGTACACACGTACTCTCAAAATGCTGAGATGAAAGTGTTCACAGACTGATGTTTTACTTTTTGTTTCTTTTTAATCTGTATATATTTATATCCTTTTAGGTACAGACAATGGTGCCATGCAGAAACGTCTGAGGTTTAATAGAATACCTGCAATGAAGAGAGACAAAATTTTTAGCCTGCTCGTGAATGGTGCATAGCTGTTATAATTAAAACTCTGGCTGGTGACTATAGGTAAAATATTATTTCATATGGATAACTTTTCTTCTGCAGGATGGTTGAGGGGAGGGTGTAGCATTCAGTGTTACAATAAGTGGCTCGGAGCTTTCTTATTGTCCGATTTACAGAACTGAATGGTAGAGATTTATGACGGGCCAGAGTTGAGATTACTTAGCCAAGTAATTATTTTTTTTGTCCATAGCAGGAGCTAGAGATGGCTGGAGCCTTTTGTTCTGTTGCCTCACTGTGAGGAGATAGGGAAATGACATGAAGTTCTAAGGGGCTCTGATGCACGATTAGATAGTTGCTTAAAGCTCACATTTGCATGAAAACATTTGCCTGATGAATTGTCCTCCTAACATCCACCTGTTTCATTTTTCTATAACAAATGGCTGCCTTACTGGGATGGGAGTGTGCAAAGGCCTTCCCCATGAAACCCTGAAGCAAATGACAGGCCCCTTTCCCACATTAAGCATGTTGAGGGTAGAATATCTAGGGATTCAGAAACTGCCATTCCAATCCCTGCCTTGTTCCATGCTGTTCTGCATCATGGATTTAAACGCTGCCAGCAGTTTGGTGGCTCACTATGTCTGCTTTGTATATAATGTATCCATTTAATATACAGATTACATTTTTTTACTGTTTGTAATATAATCCTTTCTGTAGCTTATCCAATATAGGTGCTATTTAAACTTCATTTTTTTCCTCCAGAGGTGTATAATCAGTACAATGTTCCTTTAGTGTGTACTTTTAAAATTTATATTTTAAAATGCTCTTTTAGCAGGTTAGCAAAGACTTCAATACACTGCTCAATTTGTATGTAATTGTCTTCTTTGAAATGAACATCATCGTGATTTCTACAGGTGCTAGGAAGGGGGAAGAATGATGTTCGCAAGAGAATAAAGAGTACCCTAAACAAAATTTGGAATTAAACAAAAAAATGATATGCAAGACTGGCTCTTTGTATGCCATCAGGCTCTCCAAATAGATGCTCAAAAGGTATATGAAATAAGAGCAAACAAACAAAAAATATGGATTTGTGTGCATCATCCAGTCCTGCCGTGTTAATAGATCAGGTTTGCAAGGTAGCAATTGTGTTTTCAGTATTTAAGAGAAGTCTGTAATTTTCACTCAAATCAATGAATACAGAAAGTAGCAGAGGATGGGAGGAAGAGGGAATTAAGCAAAAACATTCTTTGGTCATTTAAAAAAAAAGATAATTAACTGCTTCAACCAACCCAAAAGACAAAAGGTTAATCTGATAATATGTTGAAAGGCAAAAGCAAAATTCAATCCTATCTGGAAAAGAAAAAGTATCTCCATGTTCCAGAATAGAATCAATTTCTTTCAAATGAGGAGGAAAGCCCAACCGAGAGAAATAAAAGTGAGGAATGGTGAATTCTGTAACACTTGCCAGACCAATGAGCTTCATCAATTAATCACAGCAAAATAATCACCACCTACATTAAAGAATAATACATGAAAAGGACAGGGCAGAGCTTTAACTTATTCAGAAAGGGCTGACTCCTGAATCCCTCTGAGTCTTGACATGTTAACTGGGTAGCGACTAATTAGATGTCAAAAATTCATAAGCGCTCTTTAATATTGCATATATCTGCAGCAGACATTTCAATATGAGAGCTGTATACACAGCGAAGTCACTATAGCATTAAAACACAGCAGGAGGGGAGGAATAAAAGGAAAACAATAAAAACAATGGCCCTTAAAAACTCCAGAGAATGCCTCTTTGGGAACAGTGTGCTTTCTTATTCAGAAAAAGTATCACCTAATAAGAATTATAGGCAAAAAGAAAAAAACAATCCTGTTCCATGCTGCGTGGATGGAAAGAGGAAAGAAAGACTGACTTATCAAAGAAACTGCCAGGTAAATAGGAATTTACTATGCATGCACAATGAGTATTACACAGTGCCTTGACACAGGGCGATAATGAAAGACATGCTATTGTACTATCCATCCAGGGACTCCCCCCCCTTCATTTTTCTTCCCTTGTCTCTCTTGAGCAAAGAAGAAGTGATGTTCCTTGGCAGCTGCCTCCTGTTTCAAGCCATTTCACATAAGACAGGAAAAACCTGAAGTTTAGTGTATTAAATAAGTGAGTTAGTTTTCTCTCGGTTTGGCAATCTATATATACATTGCTTGTGCATATGCAATGTATCTGAGACAGACAATACTGTATTTGGTAGGGGAGAAAAAAAAATTAAACCTGTCTAGGGAAAAATAAAGGATAGGATTTAGATCAGAAAACTGTTAAATTGTAAATAGCAATTATATAAAGCAATATATTATTACTCAAATCCTTTAATTGATGCTCTTAGGAATGGCAGTTGGTTGTTTTTTTTTTTTGAGTTACATTTCTTTCTATACTAAAATTTTATTTTATATTTTGATCCTAAATATTATTCTTGTCTCAGGATTTCTGGTTAAAGTTCCTGTTCTGCATTCCTCAGAAATAAAAGTAACATGGGAGCATTGCTCTGTGTTCCATGCATCCTCACTGTAAATTTTTTATTCAGAAGTATGATAGGTCTGATATATTATAATTATATAAATATAGCACTGTAATTTCAGATCCAACATGTGACTTTGAAAATGTTGCATCTTTAAGACAATATCTTTAAAATGACCTTCCATATGAAATTGGTGATTGCTATGTTTCTCTGGAGGAGCATCTTTCAGAGACAATAGAGCTCTAATTGTATAGCATTGGTGTATGTGTAATAATAAACCACATGCACAACTGATTAGAGCTTTCATATTCAGACATTCCTCCATGTGATGTCAAATCATTAAATGATGAATCACACGAAAGAGAATGAGATCTGATTTAATGATCTCCCAACTATGTAAAGTCAATGGTCAATCTTTAGCTGCATACTTGAGGCCACTGATATGAATACTACAATCTTCCCCTACAAGACCTCCTTATGGTTGATACATTCTGCTTCTTTGTACTGATTCATATCTCCTTTGCCTGTAAATAAATATGTTTGGGATATTTCTATTGCCTTCTCCAACTTTGCAGTTCAGTCATACACACACACACACACACACACACACACACACACACACACATATTATGAATCTCTTTCAGAATGAATGAGTAGAGTTTCCAGCATTTCTTCCCTGCACCCTGTAAACATTTTTAACTGCACATTTTTATGACTTCTTAATAGAAATGCAAGCATTAATGTGACATCATTAAACTTCTCCCACAAGTCTCGCCTTGCAAATTAGAAAGCATTTATGAAGACAATGCAAACATCCTGTTTCTGTTAAACAATAGAGGTGGGATCAGAATAATTCTGATTTGTTTAACAAGTTCTACCAATGTACGATTTGTATTTCTTCCTACCTTTGCCCCTTGGCATGGGATCAATTTTGTCTGTCTGAGGCTTTTCATAAGATTAGTTCTTTTCAACATGGAAGAACATTTGCTTCTGAATTTTTTAAAAAATCCCTATATTGCAAACTCCTTTAAAATAATTCCTTAAATACTTTGGGGCTATTTTTACAATGACTCTATATTTGTGGGGGAAGCAAGATGGAGTTCTTTTAATACAGGTGATGATCACCGGACATACAACAGTCTTAAATCAATGAAAGACTTTTATTTATTGTGTTAACAAATAATTTATATGATTTTCTTTGTCCACACCTCATACCTTTAGAATTTTCTACTATCATTGAAATAGCTGGAATGGGAGGACTAAATCATGAGATGAGTACAAGTACCTTTTTCTTTCCTCATAGTAAATATTCCAGGAATATTGCTAGAATAAAGCATAGGGATTTTTTTTCTTTTTTTCCTAAGTTCCAAAAAGAACTTCTCTTTTGTATCTGATTTTCAGGTAGATTTCAGATATATTTCAGCTCTGGAATGAGTGAATTCCATCAAACGACAATCCCAAATCAATATTGCACATCTGAGCTGAGAACTAGGCCTTCCAGTTCAGAGTGCCAAGTTTTTGCGTTAAGATCATCCTTGCTTTTCTTACTTTTCTTTTTCTTTTTAGCTATATCTCAGAGCTTGTAGCAGATTTTTCTGAGTGACAGTTTGTCCATCAAAATTTCCCCATTATATGTTGTAATTTAACTCAAACGTTGCTTATTCATCCTAAAGTTGCTCCCCCACCACAGATTCACAAATCTATTCTTTCTGATAACTGTCTGATTTTCTCCTGATTTTTGAGAGAAAGAAAGAAGAAAGAACTCATCAACATTTTAATGAGGAGCAATATATTTATCTTATTAAATATTACAGGTTTTGCCATGTATTATGTGACATTCTCTCCAGAATAAAAATGGAACTCGAAGTATAGATTTCTTGCTGGTTACATTAGTCAAATACTTGAACTGATCCCCCTCCTTCCCTTCTCTTTCATTCTCCCTCCCTCCTTTTCTCTGTCTTAAATTCATCCTCTACATTTTGTCTTGTTATTTCTTTTAAGAAACTTGACTCCTTTATAGCTTCATTACTTTACCTAGTTTCTACTCTGACCTATCAAAAGCTGAAACAGGTTGACAAAGAGGATATGATAACTTGGGATTTTTTAGGGAAAAAGAAGAAGCAAGAAAGGGAGGGAGGGAGGGAGGAAAGGAAGGAAAGAAGAAAGAAAGAGAGAGAGAGAGGAAAGAAAGAAAGAAAGAAAGAAAGAAAGAAAGAAAGAAAGAAAGAAAGAAAGAAAGAAAGAAAGAAAGAAAGAAAGAAAGAAAGAAAGAAAGAAAGAAAGAGAAAGCCATGTATAAAAATTACAGTGAAAGTGCCATCAGAATTACCTGGGAAATCATGGGAAAAGTTGAAATCAGTTGAATTCAATTCATTTCTAGATGGTATGATTTAAATAATAGATGTTAATAATATCAAAATAATTATTTGTGCTGGCTAGTAACAGCAAAAGTACTTGTAGGTCCAAGATATCCTCCATACGCATGCCATGCACAATAGTAAGAACATTTTATTTCATTTAATGTAAGTTAAATGTAATTCTACTTCAATTAATTCAATTAGGGTGATTATTTCCCATGTACGTCATCCAGTTTCTGTTCCATCATGAAAAAAGTTTCAATTCAATGATAACATTTGGGTGGATTCTTAATCTTAGAAATTTGCATACAACACTGAACTCTGAATTTTTGCATCCAAATTTATTTGCAGTTGTTTCTAAATGGTTACCAATGTTATGCAAATGTCTATCCCCCTTTTCTTTATTCTTTGAATGATCTGCTGACCTTGCTGCTCCTCATTCTTATCTATTCATTTGAGCTCCTATTTTGCCAGCAATTACAAGGTCAAAGAAAGGGAAAGTATTTACTTCCTGCCTATCATACTCCTGGTAAGTTATCCAAATGGACTCTGTAGTATTAAATTATAAAGGACAGTAAGAAAATATGGGGAAGGCCCATTGAAAGCAATGATAAAATTCACTCCACTCCAAATCTGAATGCAGTATTAAACGATGCATTAATTTTGTATGAAATTAAATTGTTTGGATCACTGTCAAAAACTGTGTTTCTGATAATCTATTTGAAACATCGCTGTGACTATGTTCTACGTTCTGGGTACAACTTCTTGTTGTAAACTAACTAGGTTGGGGGTGGGTGGGAAAGACACATGCAACATTTAAAAAGATCTTAAGTAATTTCCTTTTTAAGACTCTTGTATAATTATTTTTCTGTATAATTAGTTCTCTATAAAAAGATTGTATCTAAACAGGGAATAAATTTGCCCTGCTATTTTAAAATATACTTTGTGTAAAGCATTTAAGCAGTAACTATTTGTATACTACCTTGCTGTTCTCAGTTCCTACAGTTTACATTATCTTACAATCTAAGGGAAGAAAGTATTTTACCTTCAGACTTCATACATTAGTAGATTCTACAAATACCTGATTTTCTACTGCCATGCATGAATTGAATTATATTTCAATTGTTGCAATATATATTACTACAAAAAAATAAAATAAGTTTATTAGCACTATTAGTGTAATTATTGTAACTTGGGATAATAGAAAATATATCTAAAAATGCTGAGAAAAAACCAAGAGGAAGATATGAAATGGGCAGAATGCACCATGAAAAGGACAAATAACAGATGGACAAGCATAATTCAAAAGCAAATGCCAAATATTAGAAGGAACAACAGAGTTGGCTAACATATTGGCACAATAGTAAAATAGATTCAAAAGACCAGTACAATTAAAGTCTTTCCAAAGGGAAGGGAAGATTGGCATTTGTATTTAAACTTAAATAAGACTGAATGAATTGATTATTCTTTTTTGACGAAAATACATATTTGATTGTTTATTAGTGTCCCAAACCTACTCTTATATATGGGCTTAGGCTGCATTGATGGTCGAAGAATCTGCTTAAAAAGAACATTTAAATGGTCACATGTCTAAATCTACAATTCATTGCTGATCTTGCTTACAGTTATCATTTTTTTTATTATCCTACCTGAAGCACATAGAACAGAGATACAGAGAAAGCACTGGTGTCCACATCAAATGACAAATCATTACATCACAATGATGACACGATGTTCATGATAACATCATCCATATGTTTCAATTACATATTTATGTCTTAACATCTGATACAAGAATGCAAGGAGTAGCATTTGTATTGTATTTTCATCGTGTATTGTATATGTTATATCTTCCCTCCTCCCAGTATCCCTTGCTCTTTCTGTGGGCACCCTTGTGAAATAGGTGAATTTATATTGATGACATTCATTTCAAAATTTTAGATGACTTGGATCTTTGGAATCCTTGTAATAAAAGCAACAAATGACAGCTTCCAAGCCATCTTTTTGTAACTAGCCACAAGGTAGAAATGGAAACACCAAAATAAGAATCCTGATTTTTAAGCCAAAAGAATCACTTCCAGTATTTGGCTATATTAAAAAATTAAGTATAGGGAGAGAAAAAATACCCTACTTTTTTCCTATCAATTTTTAAGTTGATGAAAGCAAATTTAGTTTCAAAATTTCTTTCATAAGATTCTTACCAATGAAATAGGATCTTCTTACATTTATTTG
Organism: Vipera berus; assembly: GCF_964194415.1. Classification (NCBI taxonomy): domain Eukaryota; kingdom Metazoa; phylum Chordata; class Lepidosauria; order Squamata; family Viperidae; genus Vipera; species Vipera berus. The sequence goes on from NC_138202.1 coordinate 39,246,184, forward strand.
GTTACAAAGTATGCATGCAAAAATCATCCCTCAGTTTCCCTATTTTCTCATATATCATTAGATTCCAAGGACAGATATCAAGAGGTAACTTCTTCCATTGCATTTTCAGATTTAGAAGAATAATCAACCAGGGGAACTTTGATGTGAATGTAGAATCCACCAAAATAATAATCTAAGCTAAAACAGATTTGTTAATCTTTCTGCCTGAGTTGCCTTTCTCTACATATGTTGATATCAATAGGATTTATTACGGTAAGAGCTCAGTTTACTAATCTCTCCACTTTATTCCAGGATTTAGCACCATTGCCAATGTTTGTTCTTTTCTTTTCCCCAAAATCAATAACCTATATGCAAGTAATAGTGTTAAATATAAATGTAATGTATGAAGAGGTGCAAAGACATGGGGGAAATAAAGATAGAAAAGATAGAAAAATATGGAGGATTGCAATAAATAGTATTTATGCCAACTAGATTTTTCTATGTTTCCCTTTTCTCCCCTCCTTTTATCTTATAAATATCAGAGAGTCAAATCTGCAAATACAATGGTTAAATTCTACAATGTGCAGACATGCTAACATTTTATCCAAATCTTTTTTAGGTACAATAACGTGTAGGTTCTTCCACTTTATTCTTGAAGATATAGGAATACCATTAGAATGCCTGTAAATGCAGTGAGTAATAATATTCAGTACCTAAGAGATCAGATTTTTTTTTACTGTTGTTAAAATGTAGCAGATTTCCCGCCGACCCTGTCAACAAGTATGAGAAGCTAATTTGCTAGCTCAATGACTCATCATCAGTTTATCTTACATGAAACTGACAAAGGTCAACCATTTAAAGAAAGTATTTTGTTTCAATACTTAGATCCAAGAGTTTTGATAGTTTCTGTGATTCTATGATTGATTTCATGCAAATTTGCCTAATTACATCACTAAACTCAACACTTTATTTGCTTTCAAGTGCACCAGAAGATTATTATGGTTTAATAAAAGCAACAGTGGTACTTTTGAACTACTTAGTCTCAACACAATTCTGGACAAGCTCATTCTTCTATGACTTATAAAATATAACATTAGGAATTTTTTTGGGTTAGGGTTGAGAGATTCTCTATCTGGAGAATTATTGATGTTTGCTATGCTGCTGGGTTCAACATGTTTTGGTTTGGCTGACTTAAGGTTGTTGTTGGTTTTTTTGGTGAACAAATTATGTTTTGAGAGAGGACAATCTTGAAAGTGGAGGCAGGAAGGAATCTCGCAATAATTCCAGACCTTCCTGACAACTTTTAAGAAAATTTAAGAAACTAAAAAGACTGAGGGAAAAAACAAACTATTTTTTATTGATGGAAGTGCTATGCACTTAAATTTGGACCTGACTATTCAAAGAATATAACACTGGTCTCTACAGAAGGCAGTTATGAAAGTAGTAGGAACAGAAGTATAACCCAGACCTGTCAGTCAACATGAGCCTAACCTAGTGAAGCATCTCATAGACTGTGGACACAAAGCAGATATTCAGATTAAGGATTAAAATACCAACAGGTCACTGGAATCAATGTGTTTTCTCCCCATTAGCTTGCAATTGCACATCTAGTCAACTTTAATGTAGACTGAGATTAGTTAAAGTTAGCCCTCAGTAATCTCAGTACACCCAGTTGAGGAAACGTAACTCTAACAAATTAATAGAGGAGATTAACCTGTAGTATTAAGGTACAGAACAAGGTACATGACATAAAAAAATAAACCTCATGAGAATGTTAGTCCACTAGAAGAAGAAAATGCCTCCATTCAGGAATATGATCATTGTAACCTTTGTATTATATTAAGGTGGGAATAATAATGCAGGTTAATATCTATCTTGGCTCTGTCTTCTTCTCCTGCTTGGATGGACCATAGGACACTTCTACTGTTTTTTGCCTGTGCGAAAATCAGCCTTATTCTCAAGCAACAGCAAACCCATTACATGGATCATGGATCCCAAAACAAAAACAAACAAAATTCATGCCTGTAGAATCAGCAACCAGCAAGAGCACAGAAAGTGAAGACATGAGGCCTGCTGCTAGTGACTGTGAGTTCTCTGCTCATCCTTCAGGCACTCTGTTGTTTCTTCAGAGAAACAAGAATGGACTCAGCTATCTATAGTACATAACTCTTCAAGATGGTACCAGTTGCTCTTTGTAGAAAGGGTACAAGAGATAGGGCACAAAATCCAGGATATCTGTGCCCCTGTCTCCCATCCTCACTACAAAGATTTAAATTTCCTAAGGGGGAAACAAGAATCTCCATTATAAATATGGGTGGAAGACAATGAATTATTGTTCTATACTATTGAGAAACCTATGCAAGCTTTCTGATGACACGATGCATTGTGACTTTTTACTCACAAGATGAACAGAACAGAACAGAATAGAATAGAATAATAACAGAGTTGGAAGGGATCTTGTAGATCATCTAGTCCAACCCCCTGCTCAATCAGGAGACCCTATAGCATTTCTGACAAGTGGCTGTCCAGTCTCTTCTTGAAAGCCTCCAGTGATGAAGCACCCACAACTTCTGAAGGCAAGCTGTTCCATTGGTTGACTGTTCTCACTGTCAGAAAATTTCTCCTTATTTCTAGGTTAAATATCTCCTTGATCAATTTCCATGAATTGTTCCTGGTCTGGCCTTCGGGTGGTTTGGAAAATAGGTTGCAAAGAAGTGCAAAGTGCAAAAGTGCAAAGATGAAAAAATACATAGCTACCATATTAATGGGTGGGAGAGCAGAAGCTAAAATAAATATCCAGAGTAATCACACATTACATAGAACATTTCATTTCGCCGGGACCTAAAAACCTGGCTCTTTGAGCTATCTGGTCTGGACTGAGGGGTTTAATGTTTTTAAATTGTGATTTTATTTTTTGCGGCTAGACTTAATTTTATTTTATTTTAATTTTATATTGTATTGTTTTTAAATTTTGCCTTGTAAACCGCCCTGAGTCCTTTGGGAGTAGGGCGGTATATAAAACAAACAAACAAACAAATAAATAAACAAACAAACAAACAGATAATCTCTTAACAATTAAGAGCAAATTGAAGGCCATGTGTGTTCACTCAAAGTATTTCATAAATGTTCAAAAAATTATTTTCTTCAGAATTCCCCTCCCCTCACTGCCAACTATGGGAAAATGTGAATTTAACAATGAATAGATATGCAACATTTTATTTATGACTTCCCATACCATAGAATTTATGCTAATTCCTTGGATCTTCAACTTCTCTTCCCTCCCCTCCACATCACTCATATTTGGCAACAAACTGTAGTTGTGGGGGGGGGGAAGGGAAGCTTTTTATTGGCTAAAGAAGCAAATCTCTTTTTGTTGCCAAAAAGGGGGAGGGAATCTTAATAAAGATCAATCAGATAGCTGTATGTTTTTAATATAAGTGAGTTCAGCCTTGCTGAGAATGCCAAACATATCTATATTCACTTCTTTTTAAATAAAGTGACAAATTCCCATTCTTAGTCACTGGAGCACAAAATTAGCACAGTACTATAGGGAAAGGTCAACACAAAAATAAATAAACGAGAGGTGAGAGATCATGACCTGTGCTTGAAATGGTTACACACACACACAAACACACACACAAAAAAAATCCCACCCCACACTAAATTCATTCTATGTTCTGCCATCCATATTAGATACTATATAGTGCAAAAATGTGTGCTTCCAAGAGTTTCTAGAAAGATATGAAACTCAAAACTTACAAAATTTACACGAGTGCTGCAAATTCAACATCAAATTGGATTGTGTTTCTTGAAATTTGGCCAAATTCATGTTTTGGGTTGGCTGTGATGTTGTTGTACAGTGGTATTTATGCAGAGTTTCACCTGGAAACTGTCTCTGATGAGAGGAAGACTGCACAACATATCTGTCTTCCTGCCATAATACTGCAAGGTTAACTTAGTTCAGTGCATGAAAGAGGGCATGAGTTGTACAGAACAGCCTTCTAGTTTGCTATTTCTTTTTCTTTCTTTTCTTTTTAAAAAGCACCTCATTTTCATGATTTCTTTGTTTTATTTGTTTATTAAATTTATATTAGCTCCCCCCCTAGCGTTTAAAGTGGTGTTTATAGTAAATCCTCCATTTTGTCATGCCAGAATCTCTGGGGCAAGTTGGGCTAAGAGATCATAGGAAGGTCACCACCTGAAATACTCTCACTGGCTCTTAGATTTCATAATGCAGAGGAATTCTGAAAGAACTTCTTCAATTAGTGATCTTCCTCTGGAACAGTCTAAACTTCAATGTCCAGACAGCGCAATCCCTATTTTGATTCTGAAGAGTCATGAAAAGGTGTTACAGAAGATATTCAAGGGCAAGTAAAAAATCTCCCTCTCCCCAAATGAAGGAAAATTGAATTGACTAGGATTTTCTGCTATTTAAAGTGTTTTGTTTTATTAGTTTTAATCCTGATTGTTTTGATATGTTGTAGAATGTTTAGAATTTTCAAAAATATAGCAAAACAACATATAAATGAAAACAAAACATATTTGCATGCTAAATGTATAATTTATATATAATTTATAATTTAATTATAAATTTAAAACAATTCAAGAAATTTTTGTATTTCTGATCTCTTCTCTTATTGTTTAGAAATATCCAGTTGCTCATGCTAGGATAACTTCAGACCAAATGTAGTTTTTCATCGTGCATTATTTTATATTATTGTAAAAGATTTAGGTGGAATAACCTGCAGGTTTCCCTTAACACCTTGGGGAAATGGAGGCTAATTATGTGAGAATTAATAAACTTGATTTGATAGATCAAATTATATATAATTTTATATAACAAATGTATTCTGTTCCATTAGAAACAATTGCTCTTTTACTAGATGCTTTTAACATTAAGTGACATTGCATTCATTGTACAGCAAGTCTGTACAATGGCTATTTACATAGGGCTATTTATTTATAGCCCTAAATAAATATGGTCCCTGATAATAAATAAGAGCTCTTGGTTATACTTCTGTTCCCCACCCCAATAGAATACCTTTATTTCAGAGGCTGTGAACCACATTTTTTAAAAGGATTGTTTGCCTTTCCCTAGAATCCCTTTCTCTCATAGGATTTGCTCATAGTTTGGTCTTCATATGCTTCATATTAGAAGCAACAACATAGTTTTACATGTTTCTGCCAACTGGCACACTGAATTTTGAGCAGGTTAGGAGAATGGTTGAAGCCAACACAGCAATCAAAACTGACTGCCCAGATGATTTAATCAGAAAAAAAATCACACATTATTGTAGAAAGGCACCAAACTGCATTATACCATAAGGGATTCAGGTAACCCAGGACCATTTGGGAATACCCATATAGATTACACAGAGATCAATCCTGAGTTTTGTTAGTTGGGAATGAAATTTGATTACTTTCTGTACTAAAAGAAATTCTGGAGTTTATGTGTGACCCTTTCTTGGAAATAAATCTGAGAGATGTCAACTTGTCAACTTCAGCTTACTTTTTTTTAAAAATAATAATAGAATCTTTAAAATAATCCTTAAAATAATAATAATAAAATTGGAGATGGCAGAGAGGCTGATTGACACCAAAGGTGTAGTCCAGAGGTGTGGGGATGCCCAAGGATTACTAGTTTACCTACCCTAGTTCTCATTTGACACTGGCATCCTCATAGTGAGTAGATAAGCTGCAGGAATTAACCAGGTTTTTACAAAGCAAATTTAAATTCAAACAATTTCAGTAAAAGGTACATTCACCAGTATTAATGCTTGGTTTTAATGTCATATAGCAATACATTTAGTATAGAAATAAATTTTACATTGTAACATCATGCTATAAACCTTGTCCTTTGGTATCTGTGTTATACTACTATATGCACAGCACTGCAGAATTTGTGTCACCTCTGAAGTGGATATCTATGGGCCCAAGAAAACATCACTAAACTAAAATTAATTCTTAACATCTGTTAAAACAATGCTTTGCTGTACTGCTGTATTAATGCATGATTAAAACTGATGATTGTGAAGTATTTTAAAAAGTGAGATCATTATTTTATGATACATAAACCTGGCAGCCTTTGGTAAGCAAGTTTTGCAGATTTTTGCATTGTTCAGATACCTGCTAAACCAGCTTTGCCAGAATTAACAAGTATATGCAAAATCAGAATGGACATTCTTGAATGTGACTGCTTTTCTTAAGGCATTTTTAATTACCTTGTAAATATTGTCAATATCCAACTTGACATTAATCTAAAATGAATGACTACTATTATTCACATCTCCCTCTGTGTTCTCTCCTGGATCAAAGGCAATATACCATGAGGTGCTGCAATTTCTGTGACAGGGTACTGCATGATGTCCTGCTCATGGTCTCCTAGTGGCATCTGAATGGTCAGTATGAAACCAATCTTATTACATTACCTCTTGAAAGATTGTCCAGTCAAAATCCATTCTTAAGAACTATAAGAGAAAGGATCTTGATGTTGTTCATTCATAGTTAGGACATGGATATCAGATTAAGCAATACATTAACACGTTCATGGTCTTTGCATTGCAGAAAGATGTATTATAGAAACAATTTCTTAATTAAGAAATCTATAACATAACATCTATAATATAAATTAAAATATGCATCCCTAACTTATAATATGCATGTTTTATATACATCTGATCTAACTGGTTTCTTCTTCTAACTGTAGCTACATAGGAATATGTCCCTCTGCAGTTTAAATATAATTTGTAAGTGAACCACATATGTGTGCATATCTTCAGCATTTTACCTGTTCATTTTAATTTTTATTCAGCCAGCACATTTTGGATTTCATTGGTGTATGCACCAATAGCAGGTATGTTTATGATTGTCCTATCTGAGTTGCTAATCTTTTTCATGAATAATAATGATGAAGATTAGCGTTCTGTTTTCAGTTTAGCAACAAAGCTAGAATGAAGAGTATGATAACCCCAATCTAAATCAGATGCAATAATCAGCTAGTCTAAATTTTCAAAAAGCATATAGCAGGGGAACAATGCATGAAGGATGTTCAAAATGAGCACAAAAAAGCTACTATGAGAGAACCCTGTTATGCCTTCTTTGTTCATGTGTTTTTCATCTTTCTACATCTCCTTAGTTTTTTCTCTTTAGATGGTGGAACAGTTTCCCTCATTTTCTAATCAACTGTGTTTGGTCCAGAGTAAGAAGTTCTTGCAAACCTGCTTTGGTTCTTGGCAATTTTTTTCAGAATAATCATGTCTCTTTCTTGGATAAACTTGAAGCTTGGATAAGAGAAGTCAGAAGTGGCCTAAAAATTGGGTGGAGATAGTTCAGCACAATTCCATAACAACGTTGATTGTTAGGGACTTCCTGAGGTTCTACATCCCCAAAGATGGTCATCCGCAAGAGAACTTCATTATTACACAATTATCTGATGCTTATTTTTTGCATTTTTCAGATGGACTGAACAAGTGATAATTGCCCACTTTTTGGCTGGCCCTCTTTAAATAAAAATGGTTATAGCAATAATGAAAAGTTGGAGCAGCATCTGACAGCAATACAGTGTATAGATTGATTAAAGTTGATTAAATTCCCACTGTACAGTTTTCTGGGAAGCTCTAAGAAGTGGTTTGACATAATCTTCTCTCAGGATTCTGTTTCTACTTTCAAGTGTAGTTCTAAGCTTGGAAATCTCTAAAGATTTCCCATCCAACTATTAACCAAGCCCTTTTATGTTTGTGTGTGATTCAGCTTGTATCCCAAAAGGGCTATGGTGAATGACATCAAAATGCTAGGAATTTTATAATATGGGTTTAATCTTTATTTGTGACAGATCTATCTGATTCCAGTGAGAATGGGAACATTTGAATGAACATAAATAATATCCATAAAGTAAACAAAATATAAATGTGATTTGTTGTTCATTTGTATTGTTTTTGTTATTAATTGTATGTATGATCTGCTTTAATTGTAAACAGAATTCATTGACATAAACAAGCTGGAAATAGTGGTATACCTAAAGCTACCTTAATAAAGATAAAGGAATCAATTAGCAAATTAGCAAACTGCTACTAAGAAATATGAGGAATAAGAAGACAGACCCTTCTGAATAAATAGCTGACATTTTTATAGTGTTCATATTCTGGATAATTTTGAAGAATGTCTTGCTATTTGTATTGTTTTTATTTGCACAGGATATGTATCTGTAATAAAAGTAATTTATGGAACATAATTACCAAATACATTACAGATAGGTTGCTAATCTTTTAATCATTTGCAGAAGTAATATTATTTTTTTAAATGTCTGCAAATAACATGTAAATCTTCTTAACACTTCAGTTGTCCTACTAATATGATAGCTACCTTTTCTTTTGACACACACGGAGTAGCAAGGGAGGCAGATATAGAGGGCATGGGGAATTGCATTGAACAACAGGAAGAACAGCTACTAAGGTAATGGTTAGGTAAGTAGAACTTGGTCAAGAAACTGTTTTGAGTAAATGTTACAGGAAGATAAAGGGAGGGAAGGGAGAAAACATACTCAGACTTGCACAATTTTGTGACCATTACTGTTACATTAAAAGTAATCCTGACCTATATGGCATTAGTTTCTCAGTCTGGTCTATCTCATAAGGGGACACCTGCTAGCCAGCCTGACCAGTCAAACCAACCACAGGATGGCAGCTATCATAGTCAGATGATCCTCACATGTCTGTTCTAAAACATGGCTTTTCAACCAGTGGTACGGGTACCACCTGTGGTACATTGGCACCTGGCAGGTGGTACTCAGCCATCCTAGAAAAGTGGTAGCGGGGGAGGGGAATGAGCTGAACCGGTGGCAGCACTGCACAAGCCTGAGTGAGAGATGGCTGGAGCTGCAGGGCTCTCAGGGCTCAGAGGAAGCGCCAGGATCAGTGCTTCTTTGGGGTTGTTAGGGCTTAGTGGAAGTGCCAGGATCACCGCTAGGCTCCAGCTGGAGCTTGGTGCTCATCCTGGCGTTTCTGCTGAGCCCAGAAGAAGCGCCGATCAGCTGGAATGTTGCAGTATCTCCAGGGTCTTGTGATTTACATTCAGATGCTTGGCAACTGATTCATATTTATGATGGTCACAGTGTCCCACATCATGTGAAGTGACCAAAACCTGCTGCAACCACCCAGTGGGGGGGGAAATAAAAACCAAACATTTCCCCCACCCCACGCCCACTGCCAATCCTCAACAGAAATGCTCACAACAATGAAAACCTCGGACAGGAGGAAGACCGCTGCTGGGCAGGCAGGCAGGTGTCTTGCTTGGCTGTGGCTTGGGGGGGCACTTTTTTCAGTGCCATTGTAACTTCAAACAGTCACTAAGCGAACTGTTGTAAGTTGAGGACTACTTGTACTTCATCACTTTTTTCTTTTTTTTTTCTTTTGGCCATCACGTTTTTGACACCTTGCTAGGTGACTGGTGGTTCTCGGATGTTGCCATATCCTAAAAGTGGTACAATGAGTGAAAAGGTTGAAAATCCCTGTTCTAAAATCTTTCTTCTATTAACACAGACCCATTCCTCCGATTAGAAAAGAGATAACTGAAAGTGTAGCCCTCCTTATTTCTAATGTGCTTCTTTCTAATGTGGGTTTTTTTGGGCCAAGTAACTTCCCAATTGCACAAAGTGGCTTTTTCAGTCATGCAACTGAACACAGAAAAATCAGAGACTGTGCCTGCATCAGGACTGTTGTTCAGTACTTCCTACTAACATATTTACTGAATAGGAATATTTCTTCTGGGGGGGAAAAACCTACAAGAAAACCGCTCTTATAGATTTCTATTAAAAAAGCTCATTTAAGAATAAAGGACTACAATCAACTGGACTGTGCTGGGGGGAAAAAAGAATATATATACACATATCCATACTGATTGTATGTCCATGAACAAAAATAGCATCTAGTTAATTATAGCACACCAACTAGACCAATGCAATATTTCTATCAATATATACCTGTGAATGCAATTTCCACTCCCTCACCTCTCTCCAGTAATGCAAAACAATATGCTAAAAATAGCATGAATTACAATTATTTTGTATGATTCAGTAACCACAAATAAGCCATTATTGCAAGAGAAATGAATCAGCCAGCCCCTGGCAAAAAAAAAAATCAGCAGAAGATAAAATCCATCCTGGCTAAAATTATTACATGTCTTTTCTCTGCGTAATGAAGCACATTTGACATTAGATTAGAATCAGTGCCGAACTTAACCTATCTAAATTGAATGAATGAATAAATAAATATTTATTTAATTAAAAGTTGAATTTTAGACTGGAAGGCGATAGCACTGACTGGGAAGTAGCACAACACAGATCACTGGTTCAAGTTAGTTTTTAACATCCATCTTCTCCAGAACCACTCCAACCATCAGGTTCCTTGTTCCTTCTCCTTATGATGAATGGTCTCTGGCAGATTGTCGAAACTTGAGAATGTTAAGATTTGTGGACTTCAATTCCCAGAATCCTCCAGCCAACATGCTGGGAGTTGAAGTTCACAATTCTTAATGTTGCCAAAGTTAGACACCCCGGTCTATGATGTGTTGCTGAAAGACTCCAGGACAATTGTTGGTAATGAATTTAGAGCTGCTCATTTCTGCATATCTAAAAAGTTTCTATTTTTTAAAAAAATAGGAGGTGCTCCTTAACTTTATCAGATAAAGGGATAAGATTTAACAAAGACTGATTCCCAAGAAAAGTGCTAGGTTTTCATCGTAATATTAAGCTTTCTTGGTATCTTGCAGTTAACTGGGTACATGTACATTATGACTAAGCCTAATGATAGCACTGTTGGTGTAATTGGATTTTGGCAGTAGATAAGGAGATATTTGCTGGAGATTTGGTCTCAATCAGACTGAAACATCCCTGTGGCAAGAATGTTTTAACTATTTTATTAGATGTCTCTTACCCACAGGTCCCCTTGACAGATGAACTGTACAAAGAAACTCCACAAAATTAAATTAACAATGGGTTCCTCCCTAGCCTCCACCAATATATATATATGTATGTATGTATGTATGTATGTATGTATGTATGTGTATATGTATATGTGTATATATATATATATATATATATATGTGTGTGTGTGTGTGTGTGTGTGTGTGTGTGTGTGTGTGTGTGTGTGTGAAATGTTTGTTAAGTATTTAGATTACCTTGCTAGGCCCCAAACATGGGACAAATCTTATTCCCTGTTTCAGCCTAACCCAAGGCCATCCACAGGCAGTGGTCACAGTAGTGACAGCTCATATTTGTGTATTTTTTTTTGGGATTGCACATTAGGCAGTTGTTTTAAATAGTAAAGGTAAAGGTTCCCCCGCACATGCGTGCTAGTCGTTTCTGACTCTAGGGGCCAGTGCTCATCTCCGTTTCAAAGCCGAAGAGCCAGCGCTTGTCTGAGGACGTCTGCGTGGTCATGTGGTCATGACTAGACGCCAAAGGCTCACGAAACGCTGTTACCTTCCCACCATAGTGGTCCCTATTTTTCTACTTGCATTTTTACGTGCTTTCAAACTGCTAGGTTGGCAGAAGCTGGGACGAGTAACAGGCGCTCACTCTGTTACGCGGCACTCAGGATTCGACCCGCCAAACTGCCGACCTTCTGATCGACAAGCTCAGCGTCCTAACCCACTGAGCCACCGCGTCCCTTTTGTTTTAAATATATATATATTTAAAATTTCAAAATGACTTGTAAGCCTAGCTATTCACATTTAACACTCGACATCTCTGTCTTTATGAATGGAATCTTTGATAAATATAGAAATTTCATGCTTTTTGGTTGCTGACTGGATGTCACAGATCCCTTGTAATAATGCCCCTAAATTTATATTGTGCCACATACTATTTCTTTTGGGAGGAACAACAGTAGAAGATAAAAAGATATTGATTTTAATACTCATATCAATTTAGAAATATATATACAAAAGAGCAATAACCTCAGATATGGTAGTGATGGCTATTCATATTATCATCATCATTACCATTATCATCCTTATCATGTAATATGTACAACTTAAGTAAATATTTTCTGTATCTGAAATATAATAGATATTCACAATGGCCACCCTATAAATCTTATCAAACCACAGAGTTCTGCCAGTCTTAATTTCTTTTCTGATGGACCAGTTTGTGCCCATCATGATGATCTCTAGTTATACTGAATTAAACCTCTATGCTTGCTAAGAATATGCTGTTTAAAGTGATCAAAAACTGGAAAATTATGGGTTTTCTTCTATCTTGAGCTTTTTTTTTTGGTCATTCACAGAGCTGACATTCCTTGGCTTTCATAACATTAAATAAATCTAATTATGACACTTTAATAAAATATGTTAAAGGAGATTATTTGCGGCCAAAGTCTGGAAGTAATACAGAACGTGTTCCAACAGCACATTGTTTGCACCTGGATATTAACCTCTCCAATGCCCTCTGGACATATGGCAGAAATCCAGAATCACAGCACCTGTAGTTCTAAGTGGATGAATGCCATAAACACTCATCTCATAGAGAAATTTAATGTGACATATTCACTGTAGTTGGATAAATTGTGACCCAAAGTTTTCCAGTGTTTGAAGAGCCAGTAGGACAAGCAAAAACCTGTTCATTTCCCAGTTTGCTTCAGAGAAGATAAGTGCCAATTTTGCGTTTCCATATTCCAGCTAGCTTCTGTTCACAAAACATTCAGATCACTGAATTCCACATTTCTACAAGCATTCTCAGCAACTCACTGGGTCAGGGCCAGGATGAGATTAATCACAAAACCAAATGCATTTCCTGATAAAATGAAAATCTTTCTGTGAAGAAAATCAAGTTGTTTTTCAAAGAACATAGGCAGATCTCAACAATACATGTATCTACCGGCTGACTTACCATGAACACATGCATGCACACAAACATTCTGACAAAACCACAACTACCAACTGGGATTTACACTACAAGGTTATGTTGGTTTACCTCAAAAAAATATGGCATTTTACTATGCCTTATTCCATTTTTTAAAGTTATCTAGTGAAAAACTCAAAACAGATTATCTAGATTTTTAAACAAAAGTCTGTTTCCAACATATTCCTATTACCTGGCCATTAAATATCAAATATGTCAAATTATAGATATAATTTCTGATCCATAACTAGATGTCAGAGCACATGTTTCACATAAAAGACCTAGCTAAAGACAGAAAAAAATAGTAGTCACCTTCAAAATAAAAGAAATAATAATAATAATAATAATAATAATAATAATAATAATAATAATGATGATGATGATGATGATGATGATGATGACGGCTGGGCAGGGGCAGGGGCCGTCAATATAAAGTTAATAGAAGGCCTCTGATCATTTTTTTATCTAAATTTTTTATAGGGTTAGGGAGAGGGGTGGGTGATACGGGTTGTTTGGCTTTGGGGGGTGGCCAATCAACCATGATTCAGGCCAGACTTGGGTCCGACCGCGCGGCGGGAGAACGGGGTGTCGCTGTCTCCGGAGCTCACGAGCGGGTCGTGGGATTACCAATTCCCACGACGGGGAATGGCAGCAGGCGGATAGACAGGGGGCCGTATCGCTACCGGGAGGGCCATCTCCGCTACTTGCAAGCGGTGAGGCGCTCCGACCCTCTGCTTCTTCCCCGAGGTTCCGGGAGCGAGGATGTGCAGCCTCCTGAGCTCCGGCTGGTGTATCTGAATGCCAGGTCCGTGGTTAACAAAGCTCCCCTCGTTAGGGATTTAGTTGAGGGTGAGCATGCGGACCTGGCCTGCATCACGGAGACCTGGTTGGGCCCAGAGGGTGGGGTCCCTTTGGTTGACCTCTGCCCACCAGGCTTTCGGGTGCTGCACCGGCCACGAGCTCAAGGTAGGGGTGGGGGAGTGGCGGTTACTATTAGGGAGACCTTATGTCCGCGGGAGACCACCGTTTCTCAGATAGTCGGGTGTGAGTCTCTCTTTGTGAGATTTGGTTCTGGGGCGCAGTTGGGCTTGCTGCTGGCGTACATTTCGCCTAGTCGTACAGCAGCAGCCCTGCCCGAGCTGCTCGATATCCTCTCAGGGTTGGTGGTTGAGTTTCCCAAACTTATAGTTTTGGGAGACTTCAATCTACCATCCCTGGGAGGCTCATCTGAGCTAGCTCGGGAGTTCATGGCTTCCATGACGGCCATGGACCTGACGCAAGTAATTTCTGAACCAACTCATGAGGGAGGCCACACCCTTGACCTGATTTTTTTATCTAGACGGTGGTTGGATGATCTTGGTGGGGGCTCTCCATTTATTATGCCCCTGTCATGGACCGATCATCACCTCCTGCGGATGGTCTTCCGTTTTGCCACCCCCCGCCGTGGGGATACGGAGCCAATCAGATGGTACCGCCCCAGACGCTTAATGGATCCTGATAGATTCCAAGCGGCGCTGGGGTCCCCACCTGCCTCCATTGCTCACAGCTCGGTGGATGCCTTAGTGGAAACCTGGGAAAGGGCAGCCACTGAGGCACTTGACCGGGTTGTACCCTTGCGGCCCCTGACCCGGCGCAGATCCCAGCGAGCTCCATGGTTTACCGCGGAGCTCCGGGAGATGAAGCGTCGGAAACGGGGCCTAGAGAGCTGTTGGAGGTCGAGCCGATCCGAACCCGACCGGTTGCGGTTAAGAACCTATATTAGGTCTTATCTCGCAGCGATGAGGGTGGCGAGGTGTAACTACTTCTCTACCCTCATTGCGTCCGCAGATAATCGCCCGGCCGCCCTGTTTAGGGTGACTCGCTCGCTTCTTAATCAGGAGGTGAGGGAGGATCCCTTGCAGGGTCGTGCCGAGGAATTTAGTCAATATCTGTCGGATAAAATCGCTCGGATTCGGACCGGTTTGGACTCCAACTGGGCAGAGTCTGGCGATCAGGACACGAGCGGTCTTGTCAATGTTATCTGGGAAGAGTTTGATTCTGTGACCCCTGATGAAGTGGACAGGATTATGGGGAGACTGAGCTCCTCCACATGTTTGTTGGACCCGTGCCCTTCCTGGCTGGTCTATGCAGCTAGGGAGAGGACACGAGGCTGGCTCCAGGCAGTTATATCTGCTTCTTTGAGTGAGGGTTATTTCCCCACCGTCTTGAAGGAGGTGGTGGTGAGACCTCTCCTCAAGAAGCCTGCCTTGGACCCAGCTGTATTGAACAACTTTCGTCCAGTCTCCAACCTTCGCTTTCTTGCGAAGGTTGTTGAGAGTGTGGTGGCGCATCAGCTCCCTCTGGTCCTGGATGAAGCGGATTATTTGGACCCCTACCAATCGGGTTTCAGGCCCGGGTACAGCACGGAGACGGCATTGGTCGCTCTGGTGAATGATCTCTGGAGGGCTCGGGACAGGGGATATTCCTCTGTCCTAGTCCTATTAGACCTCTCGGCGGCTTTCGATACCATCGACCATGGTATCTTGCTGCGGCGTCTCAGGGGATTGGGAGTGGGAGGCACAGTTCTTCGGTGGTTCTCCTCCTATCTCCTGGGACGTTCGCAGTCGGTGTTGGCAGGGGGGCAGAGATCGGCCCCTAGGTCTCTCGTTTGTGGAGTTCCTCAGGGGTCGGTTCTCTCGCCTCTCCTGTTCAACATCTATATGAAACCGCTGGGTGAGATCATTCGTGGTTTTGGAGTTGGGTATCATCAATATGCCGATGATACCCAACTTTTCTTTTCGACCCCAAACCACCCCAGTGATGCCCTCGCTGTGATGTCCCGTTGCCTGGAGGCGGTTCGGGTCTGGATGGGGAGGAACAGACTTCAACTCAACCCTGACAAGACTGAGTGGCTGTGCATTCCGGCATCCCGGGACATTCAAAATGTTCCATCTCTTTCTATGGGGGGTGAGCTCTTACCCCCCGTGGATAGGGCTCGCAACTTGGGAGTCCTCCTAGATTCACGGCTTACCTTGGAAGATCATGTAGTGGCCGTGACTAGGGGGGCTTTCGCCCAGGTTCGCCTGGTGCGCCAGTTGCGGCCCTATCTGGACCGGGATGCCCTGTGCACGGTCACTCATGCGCTCGTGACCTCTCGCCTTGACTACTGTAATGCTCTCTACATGGGGCTTCCCTTGAAGACCACTCGGAGGCTCCAACTGGTACAGAATGCGGCCGCGAGAGTTGTCTTGGGAGTTTCCCGGTACTCCCATGTTACACCTTTGCTCCGCGAGCTGCATTGGTTGCCAGTTGTATTCCGGGTGAGGTTCAAGGTCTTGGTTATGATCTTTAAGTCCCTACATGGCATGGGTCCGGGTTACCTCGGGGACCACCTGCTGCCGGCTTCAACTCCCCTCCGCCCTGTGCGTTCCCACAGAGAGGGCCTCCTCAGGGTGCCTCCAGTCAGGGAATGCCGACTGGCGGCCCCCAGGGGGAGAGCCTTCTCTGTGGGTGCCCCGGCTTTGTGGAACCAACTGCCGGTGGAGCTCCGGATGGCATCAGACCTCCGAACTTTCCGTCGTGGCCTGAAGACCCATTTATTTGAATTAGCCGGTCTGGCCTGATGGGGGAGTGGGTTTTAAATTGTTGTTTTTTAGAATTGTTTTATTGTTTTTTAATTGGGCATTGATTTAATTTTTGTTTTAACTTTTGTATGGTATTGTATTGTATTGTTATTTATATGCCCTGTGAACCGCCCTGAGTCCCTAGGGAGAAGGGCGGTATACAAATTAAATAAAACGTAAACGTAAACGTAATAATAATAATAATAATAATAATAATAATAATAATGATGATGATGATGATGATGATGATGATGATGATGATGATAAGTTGGAAGGGACCTTGGAGGTCATCTAAAGATAATTTAATCTTTTTTAATTATTTTTTAACTTTTGTATTTTGTACTGTTTGATTTTAAATACCCTGTAAGCCACCCTGAGTCCTCCGGGAAAGGGTGGTATATAAATTTAATAAAATTAAAATTAAATTAATTAAATTAGTCCAACCCCCTGCTCAGGCAGGAAACCCTATACCATTTCAGCATTTCAGGCAAATGGCTGTCCAGTCTCTTCTTAAAAACCTCCAGTGTTGGAGCATTCACCACCTCTGGAGGCAGGTTGTTCCACTGGTTAATTGTTCTAACTGTCAGGAAGTTTCTCCTTAGTTCTAGGTTGCTTCTCTCCTTGACTAGTTTCCATCCATTGCTTCTTGTCCTGCTTTCAGGTGCTTTGGAGAATAGCTTGACTCCCTCTTCTTTGTGGCAGCCCCTAAGATATTGGAACACTGCTATCATGTCACCCCTCACCCTTCTCTTCGTTAAACTACACATACCCAATTCCAGCAACCGTTCCCTATATGTTTTAGCCTCCAGTACCCCAATCATCTTTGTTGTTCTTCTCTGTACCCTTTCTAGAGTCTTGACATCTTTTTTACATCATGGTGACCAAAACTGGATGCAGTATTCCAGGTGTGGCATTACCAAAGCATTGTAAAGTGGTATTAGTACTTCACGTGATCTTGATTCTATCCCTCTGTTAATGTAGCCTAGCACTGTGTTGGCTTTTTTGGCAGCTGCAGCACACTGCTGGCTCATATTGAAGTGATTGTCTACTAGGACTCCGAGATCCCTCTCACAGTTACTACTATTGAGCAAGGTACCACCTATACTATACCTGTGCATTTGATTTTTCCTGCCTAAATGTAGAACCTTCTATTATTTACATTTGATTGTTCCTTTCCAATTGACCTCACATGGGCCAGACAGACCTCATGTGGGTCAAAGCCAGATCTGACTTGGGGGCTGTAAAATGCCCAGGTCTGCTCTATACCATTCCAGACAAATGGCTGTCCAATATCTTCTTAAAAAGCTTCCATTGATAGAACATTCACAATTTCTGCAGTTCTTTTTTAATTTGATTTTTTAGTTTTCTGCTACTAAGCTCTATGGATGAGCATAATATTTGCATAGTATCTATTATGGTTTTTCTTCCCATTTAATTTCTTATGAGTGAAACTGGTACTTTTAAATAAGATATGTAAAAGTGGCATATAGCCAGCATAGAGTAGTTCTGTATGTGGATTCTGAAGCTTTTCTTCACAAGTATTGCTACTCAAATAAACAAGCAAACACCCTTGTAGTGAAGGGTCAACTATATTCAAGAGTCACACTCACGAATATAGTAGATGGGCAACAGTGATCCTCTATGGGTAGTGAAAACTGAATCAACTATAGCACTTAAGTAATTCAAGAAGACATCTGGCTAGTATAAAGTGAAATCAAATTGCCTACTTGAGTTCTCTTAGTGTCATTACCCACAAGATCTACTCTGCATCATAGAAATGTGTCCTTTCTTTAAACCTATAGGTCTTCAAGAATTGTCCATGGATGACTGAGGATCTTATTAGTAGTCCCATTTAATTTAATATGATTTTCTCTATTTCTTTTATGGTTTTGCAGCAAAGTTGACCTAACAATTGTAGTTTGTATGTATTCCATCTTTTTTCCAAGCATTTGTTCAATTGAAATCCAGCTTCGAGTACCTATACTCTAGTAGTTTGCAATGCTAGAGATTGACTAAAGATTCTGTGAGTGAATCAATCACATTTTCATACAACAATCTTTCTGGTTAACTGATGAAAGTAATTTCATCTGTTCACTTGTTCCTCTTATTCAGTATTTCTCAAAATGAGCAAGCTTTTTCTTAGTTTTCTTTTAAAAATTTTAAAAATGTAATAGAACCATGCCTTATTGGATCACCATGCATTTTTGAGCTTCAGGACTCAAAATATAGTTTTATCATATAAATAACGTTCTGCCACTCAATTATTTTTCCTTGCTTTCATTTTCAATCTGATACTGTTGGATTTCCCTCATGTTTCTTGATTGCTATAAATTCAGTAGACCCACATGGATGCCACTAAATTAGAATCATGTGATGGTCCCATTCCACATGTTCAACTAAATGCATCAGACACAGTAGCAATCATTAGTTTCAGTACTCTGAAACTATGGTTAAAGTGAAATTGATCACTTTTATCATTTCCATTTAGTTTCAAGTTACAAAGTCTTGTCATTGACATTGCTGTCAATGTTTCTTCAACCAAGTAAAAGTCAAAACATCTGAAAGGTTTTAGTAAACAATTATTTGTAAGTCTGCAGTCAGGGGGGAGTACACTTATCTCTGTACAATTCTGGAAATTTATTGAGCTCTATCAGAATTTTCTATAATTTTTTAGTCAAAATATTGGTGAGCTAAATGAATGATGGTGCCATTAATCCACTGCTTAGTCACATAATCCAGTCATGTCAGGAATTTGTTCAAGCGGCATATGAAAATGTATACTTAGCCATTGAGATCAACTTTGGTTGTAGAGATAGTTGCCATATTAATTTAGCAAGGTGAATAGCAGTGGTTATACCATAGTTTCATAAAATACAGTGTTCAGGCCAGAACCCTTTCCATGCTTATTTAGAAGTAATTGAAGGCAATGGGTCTAGTTCTCAAGATTGACCTTTATGAACAGAAAAATGATGCAATTTTTGGAAAAAACTGTAGGCCAGAATCTAGGGCGAATTGTTATCTTTTGTAAAGTATAATTATATGTCTTAAACATAATTCATATGGGAAGAATCGTCAGCGCGATTAAAAATAATAAAATGAATAACAAATATAATTTTTGTAGCTCATGACAGTTCTGCCTGAAACTGGACCTGTCTGTTTCTTTAAGTGCAAATAGCTATATTAATATTCTCTCTCACTCTCTCTCTCTTTTTTAAAGCGAAGCCTTGTTTGCAATCAATGCATATTCTCCCTTTGTGTAAGAATAACAGATGTTGATAGAAATAGCCATTGGGTTTGCAAAGAACCCATTTCATGTGTCAGAATAGTTGTGCTGCTCTTAGATGAAATGTCAAAAGCAGGCAGATATCTCAGTGTGAAATGACCTTAAGAAAAACCCGACCTCGCTAAAAGTGACCTTTTTCCAGCAAGAAACATTAAAATTACAACCATATTCATGCTTCAACTTCAGAAACAATATGTATTTCTTTTTTCTTTACTTTTTCATCTTGGCATCTTGCGTATTTTAAATAAAGATGTACACATTGACCCACTATATACTGTGTTTTGCTTAGCTTATTTATTTCATTGTATGAACAAATGAGTGTGTGAGAATAGTTCATGAATATATGAATGCATATGTGTGTATATATATATATATATACACACACACACACACATACACACAAAAACATACAGACATACACAGATCAGAATGCATTAATAAAATATATTAATTTTCTGAAGATGCCTTACCTTCTGCAAATAAAATGTACAACTTAAAATGAATCAGTGTCCAGAATGACTTAGACAATAATGTAGCGTTTGAGAAGAACCCAAATAAAATAATATCAATAGCCCATTGGTACATTCTGGAAAGATTCCTGTTGGCTAGGAATTCTGAGAGTTGGTGTCTTAGTGAAAAAAAAATATTAAAAAAGGTAAATATTTCAGTAAAGTGAGTGAAGGAGGAGAGATTACTGTTATCATGTTGAGGCCTATTATGTTTTAGGCAAGGAAAATTAGAACTAGATAAATGCTGATTGCATAGAATCTTGTGGGATGGTCCCAAATGTTATTTTTGTTTATGACTAGTATTTTTATTCCAGAACTAGAAGTTGTCTAAACCACAAACAATCTTTGAAGCTCTTACACAATATTTTTTTAAAGATCAAAAATAATGATTCTTAGTAAAATGGATATTGTTTATCTGGTTGAATCCATCGTATTTATACATTGGATAGGATTCATCTAATATGTAATGCATAGTGTCACTCACAGGATACCAAGAAAGGAACATTTTTTTCCCTCTATTATTTTTTTATCTTTGAAGCCTTTTGAAAACTTCTCTGGAGAATCGAGGTATTTCTGAAACAGCACGAATCTGTAAATCTGTAGGGAAAAACAGGAAAGAATAAAATGCCTCTATAGAATCAAAATCATGTGAAGTATTAGTACCACTTTATAAAGCCCCACTAAGGCCACACCTAGAATACTGCATCCAGTTTTGGTCACCTCATTACAAAAAAGATGTTAGGAAAAGTGCAAAGAAGAGCAACTAAGTTGATTAGGGGCCTGGAGACAAAAACATATGGGTAACTCCAATAAATTTCATGTCATCTACAGATGTGATAAGCATTATTTCTACTTTTACCTAAATTATATATTAAAATGTTTAGTCCAAAGTCCAGAACTGGAATATCTGATGAAGAAATGATAAGGACTTTGGGGTAATATTTTCCAAAATTAAGATATATTACATTTATAACAGTTATACAATCTACTAAGAAAGTTACCCAGCAAAAAAATCATATGTTTATTCTGACAGGTTTTGTTTCTGACAAACACTGTGAAAATATTTTAAAGGTGCTTATAAGTCAAGTCTATTTATTATTTGTTTTAGAATCTTTTATGGACTGATGTCAGATTAACGTGTCTGTAGTTCCCTGGATTCATCCTTCCTTTCATTTTTAAGAACAGGAAAACATTTGCCAGACTATTAGTAAGTTCCTTTGATATCACAGAATTAATCTAATATTTTTCTGGAAGTTTTTAAACACATTCAAAATAAACAGGTGTACTTGTACCATGTTTCTCTTGTTCATAGGTTTCAGTCCTGTCAATTCACCATGTTCTTCACTGTATGTTAGTGGAACTTACTTTTTTTTTTGTTGAAAATATTGATTTCCCCATAAAGTAAAAAGTGATTCATAGGCAGGATGATTATGCAAACAGATATCTTTAATTTGATTCTCCAAACATTTTTAATAAAAGGACCCATTTTTTAAACACATTGCTCAAGCTCTTCAGTAAACAGCGGCATGGTGGCCTACTGGTTAAAGATGCTTGTCTCTCACTCAGAAGGTTGAGAGTTCAATCCTAGGTAGTCCATCCAGGTGTCCCAACTCTACCCTGAATTAAAGGACTACAAGGTCATAAAAATAATATAGAATCCTTGAACTCTGGGATAATTGTAAAACAGCTGTTTATTGTTTAAGAACCATAAAACAATAAAATCAACCATTTATAAAATCTAAAAATCTAAAAAGTGACTATCTTACCTTTCGCTGATCCACTGTCAGCGTCATCAGAGTAGGCATTAGGGGGTGGGGAGTTTGGTTATAAACCCAATTGACTTTGCGCCTTACTCACTGATACCATTGTGTGTCTGTGTGTGTATGTGTGTGTGTGTGTGTGTGTGATTATTCCAAAAGACCAATATGATTAAGCTTCTTTTATGGTACATATCATTAATTCAAGGCATCATACTGTCTGGAGGTAGACTTTAAGTTGCAGTTGTAGATTTCAAACTTTTAAGCATCTTTTTGGAATTTGCTCTACTGTTTTAATCAGACATCTTGGCATCTCTTATCACTCCTTATCTCCTTTGAGTAGGGTGAGGCAAGATGATTCATAGGTTTCACATCATCCTTTGGAACAAATTCCACCTTCAGTAGAATGTGGGATTCCTTATATCTCTATGAGGCTAAGGCTAACATTATGATGTTGATCAACTGTCATCCCCCACTTTGTCAACTCTCTTTCCAACTTGCTGGGTTATCTTGAGCCATCACAAACCCACATTAAGGGAGAGATTGTCAAGACTTTAATCTCAATTTAATTTAAAAGGAGTAGATTTAATTTTGTTGGATTTTGTTTTGTTTAAAACAGGATATAAAAATATCTGAATTCAGGTATAATTGTATTGCTGGTAGCAGCTGTGTTTAACCTGAAGGAGATTTTCCTTCTCTTTTTACTATTTCAGGGTCTATCACTAGTAGGTTTTTTTTTTGTGCAGGTAGATTATGTCCAATGATATCCACTGACTGAAGATGTTTTAATTCAGTTGACACTTCCTTTGGCAAATTAGGAAAGTTAGCAATTTTGACCAATCATTTTTGTAATGAATTCCCTTCTAATACACTCTTAGAGGTCTAGGGGACTCTTAAAACTATACAGATATTATAATTAAAACAAATGCTGAAGGGGAAATAGCAAAAAAATCCCTTTCTGATGGTTCTACTCTTCAAAGCCTCCCAAGTATGAAGTAACTTTTTTATCAAAAGAAGTCTTTCAGTTAAATTATGTGTTAATGGCTGCTGCTTTGAACATTCTGAAACTATTTGGGCTGCTATCCCATTGTGAGTCTGAAACTCATATTGAATTTCTTTTTCCCCCAGAAAGATTTTAGAGAGTTCAGGTGATATATGAAGAATGAATGAATACTTCCTGTTCCATTGCTAAAGCTATAAACTTATCCATACTTTCTATAAGCATAGGTCTACTTCCCAAATATATAGGTTCACCATGTTCTTGTTTATTTTTATGTATATATTTTTCCAGTTAATATCTGTAAATCTAATGCACAACTGTGATTAGACATGCTGGTAAGATAGCTCATATGATCAAAGCCTTCGTAGGTTATTAAGTCAAGTGAGAATATTTCCAGAAAGTGCCAGAAATGTGCATTATTCATTGGATTAGAGGCACATAATTTTTTTGTATCATGTTAATATTTATTTGCTTTACTTTATTGCTTGTGAACGTTGCTGATTACCCATGATGTGACTGCTTAGGAGTGACATCACTTGTAAGTTTCTTAATAATCAAATTAATGAAAGATTCCAGCACCAAGTAAATAGTTGGCATGGAAAGAATGAACTCTGCAGTGGACTCTGCAGAATATCAGAGACAACTCAGTTTAACAAACCAGATGAGCAATTACATTCTATAATTTTAGATTCACTGTACATGTGAAAAACATGGTTTCAAAAGGCAGAGAACCTGCATGCCATTAGTTTTTGACACGATATGTGCCAAAGAGGAGTCATTAGGTAAAGGTAAAGGTTCCCCCGCACATGCGTGCTAGTCGTTTCCAACTCTAGGGGCTGGTGCTCATCTCCATTTCAAAGCCGAAGAGCCAGCGCTTGTCCGAGGACGTCTCCGTGGTCATGTGGCCGGCATGACTAGACACCAAAGGCGCATGGAACGCTGTTACCTTCCCACCGTAGTGGTCCCTACTTTTTTACTTGCATTTTTATGTGCTTTCGAACTGCTAGGTTGGCAGATGCTGGGACGAGTAACAGGTGCTCACTCTGTTACATGGCACTCGGGATTCGACCCGCCAAACTGCCGACCTTCTGATCGACAAGCTCAGCGTCCTAACCCACTGAGCCACTGTGTCCCTTGAAGAGTCATTAGATAACTTTAATTGCATTTACATTTAGTCCTCCTCACTACCAAACTTGTATTTTACTTCTCTAATATTATATGTGGACCTTTTATTTTGCTTAGAAATAATTTAATTCTTTCATTTAATATCTGACAAGCCTGATTTTCAAACTTAGGCTTATGTCATGACTGCAGAAGACCTTTTTCATTTTGAAGAATGCTCTTCGAGCTTTCTCTATCCTTGTCTTTACTTCAGTAGTCATATCCCAGCTTTCATGTAAATTAGAACTGAGGTGTGTGATCCTTTCAACTTTTTCTAATGGTATTCCTTCCAAATTTATTGTTGGTAAATTAACGGGTTGTTTGCTGATGACCATGAGCTTGGTTTTACACACATACTATTTGTGCTTCTAACAGACAATATTCTTGAAAAGCCACGAGACTGAGTTTTTAATTTTAAAGTTTTAATCTTTGCCCTTCAGCCTTCTGTTAACTATTTTTCCTCCTAGTTTACAATTGTACCATATAAAGTTTTTCAGTTACCCGTGGGAAGTCCCCACCTTCCCCAAACATAAATATCAGAAGTATTTATGCATGAGTTTCTTACTCTTGTCAGCAAAGCTGACATACCTTCCTCAAAAGTATGAATTCTGGTTTAAAACTTGCCCTCAGTCAAGGAACCATTTTAAAAACCACATCACACTTTCAAAGGGTCTTTAAACCTTCTTCCCCCATTGTCAGTATAAGCCCAGTACAATGCATGTCCAATTTTTCATTTATTTCCAGTCTGTTATTCTTTCCTGCTCTCCACAAGTATATACCACTTACCTTACTACAGTTGTTGGAAGAAGGAGAATGAGAAGAATTTACCTTAAGTCTGATTATTACCTGCAGGTTCCATTTTTAAAAGTAATACAGGTTTCTGCTCCAAGAGGTTTACGATCGAATACAGAGGTCCTCAAACGTGGCCACTTTAAGACTTGTGGATTTCAACTCCCAGAATTCCCCAGCCAGCCATACAAGAACCAACCATGAGAAAGACACCAAAGGGTAAAGAGTAGTCATGAAAGCACACAAAACAGAAGACTATGCACTATCTCTGGTGCTTAGCAGCAATTGCGGCCCTCAGAAAAGAAAAGTTGGCAACATATCCTCCTTACTATTTGGTCTGGGAAAAATAATTCTTGCATTACAACTAGAACAGGCTTCTAGATCAGTTCTGGATGTATTGAACCAGAGCTTCCATCATCCCCAGAAGCAAGAAGTTGCTTTGTAAGGAACAGATACAAAATAATTATCAGGACAATTCTGCTTCTCCAACCCTTGTACATATATGCTAATCAGGTCTGAGCTGGCAAATACAATTTAGTGCAAGCAAGTGTAAAGTAATGCACACTGGGGCAAAACATATTATGGCCTTAGAGCCGTGCAGTCATTTATAACATAACAGATTGTATTTATTTTCTGAAAATTCTGTTGGTCATAAAATAAAAAAGTATGCCTCTCAGATTGATGAAACTCATCAGTGAAACTCTGGGTCACCTTTATAAACATTCCATTTCATAATGATTAGGTCAGGTTTTGTCAAAATATGATGGTTTAAAAAAACACCTCTGGACTTAATCGTTATTGGCCAGGAAGATAAAACGTAAAAGATGCTTTCCATTTGGATCAATCCACCTTCTATCAAAATTTTAAGAATGTTTATTTATTCAAATGTGTATAGCTGCCCTTTTCATAAAAAGCAACACTGAGTGGTGCACAACAATCAAATAAAACAATAGCTATAAAAGCAACAGGCATAAAAATATAAAAATCCACATCAAATGATAAATATACAAACCCCAGGCAAGGAATAGCCACCTCAGTTATGCAGCCATCTAAAGGTTCACAGCTAGGTGTGATTCTAATGATAATAATAATAATAATAATAATAATAATAATAATAATAAAAAGACTGAGATGAATGATTTCACTGTAAAAATGGAAAGAACAGTTCTGCTAATCTCACTATTCTATATATTTGTGCAAAAGAGTGAGAAGACATTCTCTCTTCCTGGGACAGAATTTTCAACCCACACTAGCTCCATGCCATACAAGGACACACCCATAGGAGGCCAATGTAAAAATAAAGTCAAGATGGCACAACTGCACAATTGAAGCCATACCTTTTTAAGTGTGTCACACAGAATCGGTATTTAAAAAAAGGGGAGGGGGAATTGCATGATCAGAGTTGCCATCTGGATATTACTACTACTATTACTACTATTACTATTATTACTATTATTATTATTATTATTATTATTATTATTATTATTATTATTATCATCATCATCATCATCATCATCATCATCATCATCATCATCATCACAGTCAACCAGATGTTCAGACTGGATTTGGCATGTTTGTCTACCTATCGAGTCCTTACCAAGGACCTGGGATAGGCAGATGTGGATGTCTGAATTGATGGTATTACAGATATCGTCACAGGATGGAAGCTGTTCCTAGTAAGGCAATTGACTGATGATGAATTTGTCAATGCCAATGGTAATAATAATAATAATAATAATAATAATAATAATAATAATAATAATAATAATAATAATAATAATAATAATAATAATAAATTTGGAAGGGACCTTGTAGGTCATCTAGTCTAACCCCCTGCTCAGGCAGGAAACCCTATACCATTTCAGACAAATGGCTGTCCAGTCTCTTCTTAAAAACTTCCAGTGTTGGAGCATTTACCACTTCTGGAGACAGGTTGTTCCACTGGTTAACAGTTCTAACTGTCAGGGAGCTTGGTGTTCAAGTGGTGCTCCAGTTGTTTTGACATTGCACCCAAGGAACCTATTACTACTGGTACTACCTTTGCTTGCATTTGCTGCAGTTGTTCTATTTCTATGTGTAGGTCTTCGTATTTTGTTATCTTCTCCAGTTCTTTCTCTTCTATTCCACTGTCTCCAGACACTACCACACCCACTATCTAGACTTTTTTGTCTTTCTTTTAGACAATTGTTAAGTCCGGGGTGTTATGTTGCAGGTGCTTGTCGGTTGGAATTCTAAAGTCGCAAAGCAATTTAGCATTTTCATTTTCTATGACTTTCTCTATTTTATGGTCCCACCAGTTTTTGATTGCAGGCAAATGATATTTCTTGCAGATCTTCCAGTGCACCATTATTGCTACTTTGTCATGCTGCTGCTTGTAATCAGTCTGTGTGATGTTCTTGCAGCAGCTTACCAGGTGGTCCACTGTTTCTTCAGCTTCTTTGCATAGGCGGCACTTACTATCTGTTGCTGTCTTCTCAATTTTGACTTTGTATGCAATTGTCCCTAAGGCTTGGTCTAGTGCAGCTAGAATTAGTCCTTTGGTCTCTTTCTTCAACTTTCCTGCTCTTAACCATTGCCAAGTCTTGTTATTAAGTGCTTTCCCAGCTAATTTTTTAATGTACTGCCCATGTAGTGCTTTCTTTTTCCATGGCTCCATTCTGTTCTTCATTTGGTCTTTCTTATAGGCCAGTTTGTTCTCTCCAGTAGTCAGTAAGACTTCCTGATATACTAACTTCAGTACATCTTCATCATTGTCCTTCAGATACAGGTAGTCCTTGAGTTACGAGTGTAATGGAGCCTGCCCATTCCACTCATAACTCAAAAACTCGTAAATTAAATCTCATACCTCAAATGAGATCACTCCCTTGCTCATTAAGACACACATGGTTCGTTAAATGAACATGAGGTATCTCAGGATGGGGAAGGCCATGGAGGGCCTAGTGATGGAACAGGCCCCCAAGGCATCCCTGACCCACTAAGATACCTTATGCTTGCCCCTCCCTTCCTGCTGTGCCGGACTCACCTGGAAAAGATCCATCTCCTCTCTGCCACGGTTCCTGCTGCCACCCAGATCTGAGGCTGGGGGATGTTTCCACGCCCGCCCACCATGGCCCAATCTGGGCTCCAGTTGCCCATTTCCAGGCGGCAGCAGTCTGGAAAAGGCCTTCAGAGCCCAGATCGGGCCACGGGAGGGCCATGGAAGCATCTCCTGGCCACAGATCCATGTGGCAGCAGTCTGGAAAATGCCTTTGATACCCAGATTGGGCCATGGGGGTGTGTGGAAGCATCCCCCAGCCTCATATCTAGGCAGCAGTAGCGTGGAAAAGGACTCTGGAGCCCCAATCCAGCCTCTGGAGGCATGTGGAAGTGTCCCCAGCTTCAGTTACATTCTCTGTTGCAGAAAACAGAGGCCTAAAGTACCATGAGAATCATGCAAGATCAATAGCATCAGATCTCACCTTACTGATCTCATGTGATCTTGTGTTACTTTAGGCCTCTACTTTCCGCCAATGCACCAAAGGCCTGGTACAGTCAAGAAAGCGAAGGATCTCGATTTTCACAGGGTGAGTATTGAAGGCCTGCCTGGTACTTAGGGAGACCTGGATGGGGGTGGGGAAGGAGGGAATAACACTGAAGGATACTCAGGTATTTGTAGTAATCATTCTCAAGAAAATAACTCTTAATGTTATTTTCGTGGGGCAAATTGATTCCTTCAGTTTTCACTGTTTTTCCTTGTTCGATAGTAAGTGTGGCACTTTTGTCCAAGCTAAACTCCATTATAATATATTGGCTTTATATATGGACAGTAGAATAGAATAGAGCTGGAAGGGATCTTGGAAGTCTTCTAGTCCAGCCCCCTGCTCAAGCAGGAGAATCTATAACATTTCAGACAAGTGACTGTCTAGTCTCTTCTTAAAATCTCCATGAATACCCACAATTTCTGAATGCAGGCTGTTCCACTGGTTAATTGTCCTCACTGACAGGAAGTTTCTCCTTAATTCCAGGTTGCTCCCCTCTTTGGTCAGTTTCCAACCATTGTTTCTTGTCTTGCCCTCTGGTTCTTTAGAGAATAGTTTGATGCCCTCTTCTTGTGGCAGCCACTCAAATTCTGGAATACTGCTATCAAGTCGCCCCTGTTTCTTCTTTTCTTTAGACTTGTTGTTGTTGTTAGCTGCGAAGTCGTGTCCGACCCATCGCGACCCTATGGACAACATTCCTCCAGGCCTTCCTGTCTTCTACCATCTTCTGGAGTCCATTTAAGCTCACGCCTACTGCTTCAGTGACTCCATCCAGCCACCTCATTCTCTGTCGTCCCCTTCTTCTATTGCCCTCGATCTTTCCCAGCATTAGGCTCTTCTCCAGTGAGTCCTTCCTTCTCATTAGGTGGCCAAAGTATTTGAGTTTTAGCTTCAGGATCTGGCCTTCTAAAGAGCACTCAGGATTGATCTCCTCTAGGACTGACCGGTTTGATCGCCTTGCGGTCCAAGGGACTCGCAGGAGTCTTCTCCAGCACCAGAGTTCAAAGGCCTCAATTCTTTGGCGCTCAGCCTTTCTTATGGTCCAACTTTCACTGCCATACATTGCAACTGGGAAGACCATAGCCTTGACTATACGCACTTTTGTTGACAGGGTGATGTCTCTGCTTTTTAGTGTGCTGTCTAGATTTGCCATGGCTTTCCTCCCCAGGAGCAAGCGTCTTTTAATTTCTTGGCTACAGTCCCCATCTGCAGTGATCTTGGAGCCCAGGAAAACAAAATCTGTCACTACCTCCATTTCTTCCCCATCTATTTGCCAGGAATTGAGAGGGCCAGATGCCATGATCTTGGTTTTCTTAATGTTAAGTTTCAACCCAAGTTTTGCACTCTCCTTCTTCACCCGCAACAAGAGGCTCTTTAGTTCTTCTTCACTTTCTGCCATTAGAGTGGTATCATCTGCGTATCTTAGGTTGTTGATATTTCTTCCGGCAATCTTAATTCCAACTTTTGATTCATCTAGCCCTGCCTTTCTCATGATGTGCTCTGCATATAAGTTAAATAGGCAGGGCGACAGTATACAGCCTTGCCGGACTCCTTTCCCAATTTTGAACCAATCAGTGGTTCCGTGTCCAGTTCTCACTGTTGCTTCTTGACCCGCATATAGGTTTCTCAAGAGACAAATAAGATGGTCTGGTACTCCCATCTCTTTAAGAACTTGCCACAGTTTGTTATGATCCACACAATCAAAGGCTTTAGCATAGTCAATGAAGCAGAAGTAGATGTTTTTCTGGAACTCCCTAGCTTTCTCCATGATCCAGCGTATGTTGGCAATTTGATCTCTAGTTCCTCTGCCTCTTCGAAATCCTGCCTGTACTTCTGGTAGTTCTCGATCCACATACTGCTGAAGTCTAGCTTGTAGGATTTTAAGCATGACTTTACTAGCATGAGAAATGAGTGCAATGGTGCGATAGTTTGAACATTTTTTGGCACTGCCTTTCTTTGGAATTGGAATGTAAACTGATCTTTTCCAATCCTGTGGCCACTGTTGAGTTTTCCAAATTTGCTGGCAAATTGAGTGTAGCACTTTTACTGCACTGTCTTTTAAGATTTTGAATAGCTCAACTGGAATACTGTCACCTCCACTAGCTTTGTTGTTGCTCAGCTTTTCTAAGGCCCACTTCACCTCACATTCTAGGATGTCTGGCTCGAGGTCAGTGACCACCTCATTGTGATTATCTGGGACGTTAAGCTCATTCTTGTATAGTTCTTCTGTGTAATTTTGCCACCTCTTCTTAATCTCTTCTGCCTCTGTTAGGTCCCTGCCATTTTGGTCCTTTATCATGCCCATTTTTGCATGAAACGTTCCCTTCATCTCTCCAATTTTCTTGAAAAGATCTCTGGTCCTCCCTATTCTATTGTTTTCTTCTATTTCTTTGCACTGTTCATTTAAGAAGGCATTCTTATCTCTTCTAGCTATTCTCTGGAATTCTGCATTCAATTGGGCATATCTATGTTTTTCTCCCTTGCCTTTCGCTTCCCTCCTTTCCTCAGCTATTTGCAAAGCTTCCTCAGACAGCCATTTTGCTTTTTTGCATTTCTTTTTCTTTGGGATGGTTTTGGTTGCTACCTGTTGTACAATGTCGCGAACCTCTGTCCATAGTTCTTCAGGCACTCTGTCTATCAGATCTAATTCCTTAAATCTATTTGTCACCTCTACTGTATATTCAACAGGGATATGATTTAATTCATACCTGAGTGGCCTAGTGCTTTTCCCTACTTTCTTCAGTTTAAGCCTAAACTTTGCAAGGAGAAGCTCATGGTCTGAGCCACAGTCAGCTCCTGGTCTTGTTTTTACCGACTGTATAGAGCTTCTCCATCTTTGGCTGCAGAGCATATAGTCAATCTGATTTCTGTGTTGACCGTCTGGTGATGTCCATGTGTAGAGCCGTCTCTTGGGTTGTTGGAAAAGAGTGTTTGCTATGACCATCGTATTCTCTTGACAAAATTCTATCAGCCTGTGCCCTGCTTCATTTTGTACTCCAAGGCCAAACTTGCCTGTTATTCCAGTTATCTTTTGGCTTCCTACTTTAGCATTCCAATCCCCCATGATGATAAGGACATCATTTTTTGGTGTTACTTCTATAAGGTGCTGTAGGGCTTCATAGAACCGGTCAATTTCATCCTCTTCAGCACTGGTGGTTGGGGCATAGACTTGGACTACTGTGATATTGAATGGTTTGCCTTGGATTCGAACTGAGATCATTCTGTCATTTTGAGGATTGTATCCCAGTATTGATTTTCCTACTCTTTTATTGACTATGAAGGCTACTCCATTTCTTCTGAGGGATTCTTGCCCGCAGTAGTATACCTGATGGTCATCTGAATTAAATTCACCCATTCCTGTCCATTTTAGTTCGCTGATACCTAAGATGTCGATGTTCAGTCTTGTCATCTCTTGTTTGACCACGTCCAGCTTTCCTTGATTCATGGATCTTACATTCCAGGTTCCTATGGAGAAAAAATCTTTACAGCATCGGACTTTCCTTTCACCACCAGACATATCCACAGCTGAGCGTCCTTTCGGCTTTGGCCCAGTCGCTTCATTCTTTCTGGCGCTACTAGTACTAGCCCTCTGCTCTTCCCCAGTAGCATATTGGACGCCTTCCGACCTGAGGGGCTCATCTTCCAGCGTCATATCGTTTTGCCTTTTGGTACTGTCCATGGGGTTTTCATGGCAAAGATACTGGAGTGGGTTGCCATTTCCTTCTCCAGTGGATCACGTTTTGTCAGAACTCTCAGCTATGACCTGTCCGTCTTGGGTGGCCCTGCACGGCATAGCTCATAGCTTCATTGAATTACGCAAGCCCCTTCGCCACGACAAGGCAGTAATCCATGAAGGGGTTTTCTTTAGACTAGCCAAATCCAAGTCCTGCAACCGTTCTTCATAAGTTTTAGTCTCCAGGTCTTTGATCATTTTAGTTGCTCTTCTCTGAACTTTTCCCAAGGTCTCAACATCTTTTTTGTAGTATGGTGACCAAAATTGGTTGCAGTATTCCAGGTGTGGTCTTACTAGAGTTTTATAAAGTGGTACTAATACTTCACGTGATCTTGATTCTATGCCTCTGTTTATACAACCCAGGATTGTATTAGCTTTTTTGGCTGCTGCTGCACACTGTTGGCTCCTAGTCAAGTGATCGTCCACTAGGACTCCAAGGTCCCTCTCACAGTTGCTTTTTTTGAGCCAAGTCTCGCTTAATCTGTATTTGTAACTTTCATTTTTCCTGCCTAAATGTAAAACTTTGCTTTTGTTCAAGTTTGTCAAGATCTTTTTGAATCCTCAGCTTGTCTTCTGGGGTGTTGGGTATTCCTGCCAGTTTAGTGTCATCTGCAAATTTGATGAGTTCCCCTTCTATTCCCTCATCTAAGTCATTGATGAAGATATTGATGAGTACTGGGCCTAAGATGGAATCTTTGGTAACCCACTGCTTACTTCTCTCGATGTGGATGTAGTACTATTGAGGACTACTTGCTGAGTATGGTTAGTCAGCCTGCTACAGATAGTTCAGATGGTGTGTTGTTTATCCCACCTTTTTCTAGCTTACTAAGCAGCAGGTTGTAGTCTACTTTGTCAAATGCCTTACTGAAATCTAAGTATACTATGTCCACAGTGTTTTGCTGGTCTACTAATTTAGTCACTTTATCAAAGAATGAAATAAGATTGGTTTGGCATGATCTGTTTTTTTTATTATCTTTTCCAGGATCTTACCAGGTATTGATGTTAGACTGATTGGTCTGTAGTTTCCTGGGTCTGTTTTTCCCCCCTTTCTTGAAGATGGGAACCACATCAGCCCTTTTCCAATCATCAGGTACTTCCCCGATGCTCCAGGAGTTTTGAAGGATATGGTGCAATGGTTGAGTAGCGAATTTATTTCAGATGGTGTTTTTCTAGACAGCTTCAGATCATCCATGTAAAGGAGGTGGGATAGTCTGGCAGATGTTTTTGATGTTTGATAGCCATGGCCTGAGTTATTTAGTATTGTTGACAGAGGAAACAGTGCAATAACAAATACCAGTGGTGATAGCAAATCTCCTTGAAATTTTCCTCTCTCAATATTAATCTCTCCCAGTCTCTCACCATTGACCTGCAACTGTGTCTTCCATTGTGCCATCAATCTTTGCACAAACTTTCTGATGTTTCTACTGACTCCTGTTATTTCTAGGCACTTGTTTATCCAGTCATGTGGCAGAGAGTCGAATGCTTTTTTGTAATCAATCCATGCTACATTCAGGTTGGTCTTCCTTCTCTTGAAGTTTTCCAACATCATTTTGTCTATTAGGAGTTGATCTTTTGTTCCTCTGCTATTTGGGGTGGTTTCCTTTCTGCTCAGGGGGAAAGAGATTGTTTTCAACTAGATGCTGTTGGACTGCATCAGCTATCACACCAGTTAACAATTTGAAAGTTGTTGGTAAGCAGGTAATTGGTCTTTTGTTGCTTGGTGCTTCCCCTTTTGCTGGATCTTTCATTATCAAATAGGCTTTCCCAGTTATTAGCCACTTTTCAATTTCTCCTTATTATACTATATTGTTGAACTGCTTAGCAAAGAATGGGTATAGAGCAGTTAGATGTTAAAACCAAAACCCATGCAATTCATCTTCACCTGGTGCTGACAAATTCTTGATCTTCCTTGCTCTTTTCTCTACTATTTCTTCTGTTATTACTAGTGTCAGCTTCTGTTTTATTTGCATCCACCTCTTTTAACCAAGCTGCATTCTTGTTATAGTTCTTTGGGTTATTCCATATCTGCATCAGAACAGGTACTGACTGATTCATTGCAGTTTCTCCATTGATGGATTGTAGAAATATTTCTGATTGGATTTAAATTGGAGGTTCTACCTATAATTTGCAATTCGAGCTGCATACTGTATGTGCTGATCTTCCTGTTTGCTCAGCCAACAGTCCTGAGTCCTGTAGCCTATTTTTCACCAGATATCCAGGAACTCCAACTTGTAAGCAATATCCGAGCTGGTATTTACATGGTTTTCTTTGTAAAACTTCCTTTAAAAGAAAACTATCACTGCAGACAAAAATATTATGCACCAGATTTTCTCAATTTTGGAGGGGGGGGTGTAGAGGGGTTTGGAAGAATTATTTTTCAATTAAAGGAGTGATATTCAAAAAAGAAAATTCAGTTTACACAATTATTTTTGCCACTCTGCTACATAGTCTAAACAGTAATAGAATGGGATTATTTATATGTACATATGGC
Source organism: Vipera berus (assembly GCF_964194415.1). Lineage (NCBI taxonomy): Eukaryota > Metazoa > Chordata > Lepidosauria > Squamata > Viperidae > Vipera > Vipera berus. The sequence continues at coordinate 39,280,901 of NC_138202.1, forward strand.
ATTTGTGTATATATGGGTCCCACTCTGCACACTTCCAAACCCCCTGCCAGTAATACACTATAAGGGAGGGGGGAATAGTGAAAAATATTAATAAATTTGGTAGCATTGAAATCACATAGTATTTCTCAAACTGAAATGTCGTGTCTTGAAGTGATTCCAAATGAACAATAAAACAAATTAAATAGGAACAAATATTGTAAAGCAGACCTCTGAATTACCATGATAATTACAATTTTAAACAATTCCCTAAGATTATAAACTTTTAATTGAAAAGTTGGCTAAAAATTATATATATTATAAATACACACATACTATATGTAAACACACATATGCACACAGGCACACACACATACAGACTCAAAAATATAAAATTAGGACCAGATAGCTATAATAATACTGTTGGAACAGCGCTTTCAGATTTATTCAGACTAATGAGTGCATCTAAATTTTGAGGATGCTAATTCACTGAAGTTGGTTCTCTGGCAAGACAGGAAAAACAACAAGGCTGTCACTGGTTATGAACAAAGTGAATTGGTTATGTGACTGACAGTAGAAATTTCTTTTAACATCAGTAAAAGGAGGTAGAAGTGTCAGCTAAGAGGACAGATGCTGACTTCTCCAGCACTCAGAGAGTTTGTATACGATCACGAAGGAACACACTGACTTGATGCCAGCTTAATAGGCTCAGCATAGCTGAAATTCAGACGGAGGAGGAAACCATAAAAACAGCTTTAGGAAGCTGTCCAGGCCATTAACACAAGCTCAGAACCCACAGTCCTGAGTCAGGATCGGCTGAGAACTTTCTGTCTAGTTTTCCTTCCTATAAATTGTGGTGATGTTTCATTACTTTTATTTACTACTTCATCTTGTCAGAAAGGGGAAAAGTAGGAAGAAGGCTGAAATCTTTATAATAAACAGGCAAAAAACAAACTAAAGGATTAGAAATGTGTGTGTGTGTTGTGTAATAAAAAAATCCAAACAGTAAACAACAAAATAATGTACATGAAAAGGAAGGAAGGAAGGAAGGAAGGAAGGAAGGAAGGAAGGAAGGAAGGAAGGAAGGAAGGAAGGAAGGAAGGAAGGAAGGAAGGAAGGAAGGAAGGAAGGAAGGAAGGAAATATAACCTTTTCTTTTCATCTCTTCTCCAAAATTTCATTTCTGCAAAAGTAATGCTGTCCCATACAAAGAATTTAGAACTGCAGAGGTGTATTTCTTGAAATTGAGAAATATCCTGCAATGCATGAAACTGATCTATTGGACAAACAGGATGCATAATAATGTGAAATCATAGCTGCCACTTCAGTTCTTGGTCTTCACATCCATCAAGTTCTTCCCAAGAACCTAGGATATGCATCAGCATAGTATATTGTCTGTGTCAATCCAAGAAAGGTGGCTTTTGAAATTGACAGATGGAAATGTTGTCAATATGCAGATCTTCCAGGTGCCATCCAAAAATTTTTGATATGGCACCCAGCGTGCCAATAAGCACTGAGATCATGACCACCAGTGTATGCCATAATTTTTTTAACTTTGATTTTCAGATCCTGATATTTTGTGATGTTCTCCAATTCTTTGACTTCTACTATTCCCAGTTATTGCCATGTCCATTATCCACACTTGTTCTTTTCTACTGCAATCTAGTATATTATGAGTCAAGACTTTATTGGTTTATATTCAAATGTCCCGAAATATTTAAACACGTTCATTTCTTTTTCCAACTCTATGTTCCCACCAAATGTTCATTACTGGCACATGATAGTTTTTACAGATGTTCATCTCTAATAGAATTAATGATAATTATAACAAGGTTTTTTGACATGTTCCAACAGGTGTCTGAACAGATCATACTGAGTGTTACACCATCTACATAGTGTCCCAGAGCACACCCTAAATATTTGGGTCACCTTATGGAGAAAAAATGGAATAGACAAAAAATATCATCTTGGAAATAGTGACCTGAAATTATTGGACATTAAATTTGAGAAATGTATTTTACTGTCTGTCTGAAACACAGCAACAAATATCTATTCTACTTATCATGCCAATGCCGAAGCAATCACAAGGGTAGCCTTTCATGTGGTAGGTTTCCATAAGCAGACCTGAATGAATATATTAGTGTTATCAACAAGATAGAAAATGTCCCCTCCCTGTTGAAAAAGAAGTAAGCTTCACAGCAGTGTCTAAGTATGCAAACAGATTCATTCATGTGCATTTAGCCTTGTGCCAAGCCCACATTCCAGAACAAGCCTCTGTTAATCACAGCAACGTCTGCCAAACTTTTAAGTAGCTTCATCATGTATGATTTATTTCCTACATACTATATCCTTCACCTGTGGTCTCCTGAAACTAATACCATCAAACTAAAAAGTATGATAAACAATCCTGGCTAAATATATGTATTATACTCTATATTTTCCTTTGACATAATTTTAATTTATGTAATTTTACATTAAAAGACAGTCACAACTGAGAAGCTAAAGACACAAAAGAGTGAAAGAGAAAAAAAATCAATCCAGCTGAGTGACTTTGGGTCAATCATTCTCTCTCTCAGCCAAACCCACATCACAGGGTGATTAATATGAGGAAAATAGGAAGAGGGAACTTTAATATGCAATACCTTGAGTTGCACAAAATAAAGGTAGATAATGATGACAATGATGATGATTAATGATGATGATGAAGATAATGATGATGATGAAGATGATGAATTTTCTGGAAAAATCTCAGAAATGCCCAAGAAATGAGTTTTAACTGTTGCTGTCACAAATAAAGCATTTCAAGGATAAGATTCTTCCTCCTCATTTTCAATGATCTTCCACACTCAGAAACTCTTCTTTTAAGTAAGTGTTTCAAACAAGGATTCCCTTTCTATGCTTTACTGGAAGATGGTAATTTTTCAACAGCTTGTGAATATGTTGTGTGCATGATGATTAATAAATAATGTGCAATTCACACAGAATGTGCCTTACTGCAGGGTGAAAATAGTAGCAATGAAATAATTGCCCTAAAGTTTGAAATGAAACTTTATAATGATACCATTATATCAGGGGTGTCAAACTGCCGGCCCACAGACCAGATGCGTCATGCTGAAACCGCACACACCCCCTTGCCGGCAATGGAAAAAAGTCACAATATGTCATGACACATCACGTGACATTGCAAGTTTGACACCCTGCATTATATGATACATATATCAGTTATCAGAAGAACAGATATTCCAAATTTTATAAATATATATTACTATATTATCTGAAAAATGGTGATGTTGCTAAATATTATTATTATTATATACATGGCAATATGAAATCACAGCTACCAGTTCTTTAGCTGTGTTGGCCTTCATACCCATCAAATTCTTCCCAAGAACCTAAGATAGCATAATGTATCAGTGTAGTATAAGTGTGGATACAGGCAGTGTCACCTTTTTTAATTGACAGATGGAAATTATGTCATTTTTTTCCACAAGCTAGGTGTCTACTGATCTGCTGCTTCTTTTGCTGCTTTGCACAATCTGTAGTTTGAATCATTTGATGATTTTTCAATTCTGGCCTTGATTGCATTAGTTCAAATAGCTTGCTCTTTTATAGCCAAAATCAAACCTTCCGTTTCTTTTTTTTTAATGTTCCATTTGTTAGCCATTGTGGGGTTTATCGTTATCTACTGTTCTTTTGATCTTTTTTTAAAAAATGACCATGTGATGCTTTTCCTTGCCACCAAGCTGTTCCTGTTTTTATTACATTATTTCTGTATTCATGTTTTATTTCCTATACATTCAGTCAGTTTCAGTTTTTAAGTTGCATCAATGTTTGTATTTGGCTGTCTGTTACATAATCAGCCAATGCATACTTTTCTCCTTTGACAGTTTATTATTATTAGATTTTTATCCTGCTTCATATGGATTTTGATGAACTCAAACCCAATACTCAAGCCTCAGAAAGCATGCCTCATACTCTTGCCTTCTGTTTTCCCCACAAGAAAGTTAGCCGTTGAAGTGGCATTTGAAGAGAAGAATCCAACCTTTCTTTTCATATAAGTTTCAGTGATATAATTAGAGGTATGAAAACATATGATTCAAGTTAATCATATCTGATGTTTTACACAACACACAACTGATCATGGGAATTCATCATCACAGATAAAGTGATGGCCACTAACTTAAATGGTTTTTAAAAATAAACTGAATAAATACATGAGGACAAGTCTGTCAAATGTTATTGATTGAGGTTCAGTGTTTATATCTCAACACTGCATGCCTCTACATGTCAATTGCAAATATGGAGAGAGAAGTTATGACTTCATCTCCTGTGGTTAATGGGCTCCTCTGAGATTTTTTTTTAGTCATTTTGAGAAACAAAATAATGGACTAAGATGGGCTTTGGCCACATTCAATGGGATGGTTCTCTGGAGTGTTACTTACCGTATATACTTGAGTATAAGCCGACTCGAGTATAAGCCGAGACCCCCAATTTCACCCCCCAAAACTGGAAAAAGTTATTGACTCGAGTATAAGCCGATCCGCCGTTCTGCAAGCCTCTGCCGCCAGCAGAGGCTCGATCCGCCATTTTGCAAGCCTGAATACACAGGAATACCCTGTGTGGCCGCGGCTCGTCGGCAGGTCTCCGTTCCTCCTGCCGACCTTTGGGGAGGTTTGGGCGCCTCCCCAAACCTCCCCAAACGTCGGCAGGTCTCCGTTCCTCCTGCCGACCTTTGGGGAGGTTTGGGCGCCTCCCCAAACCTCCCCAGGTCTCCGTTCCTCCTGCCGACCTTTGGGGAGGTTTGGGCGCCTCCCCAAACCTCGGCAGGTCTCCGTTCCTCCTGCCGACCTTTGGGGAGGTTTGGGCGCCTCCCCAAACCTCGGCAGGTCTCCGTTCCTCCTGCCGACCTTTGGGGAGGTTTGGGCGCCTCCCCAAACCTCCCCAAACCTCGGCAGGTCTCCGTTCCTCCTGCCGACCTTTGGGGAGGTTTGGGCGCCTCCCCAAACCTCGGCAGGTCTCCGTTCCTCCGCGCAGACCTGCCGACCTTTGGGGAGGTTTGGGCGCCTCCCCAAACGTCCCCAAACCTCGGCAGGTCTCCGTTCCTGTTTGGGGAGGTTTGGGCGCCTCCCCAAACCTCCCCAAACCTCGGCAGGTCTCCGTTCCTCCGCGCAGACCTGCCGACGTTTGGGGAGGTTTGGGCGCCTCCCCAAACCTCCCCAAACCTCGGCAGGTCTCCGTTCCTGTTTGGGGAGGTTTGGGCGCCTCCCCAAACCTCCCCAAACCTCGGCAGGTCTCCGTTCCTCCGCGCAGACCTGCCGACCTTTGGGGAGGTTTGGGCGCCTCCCCAAACGTCCCCAAACCTCGGCAGGTCTCCGTTCCTGTTTGGGGAGGTTTGGGCGCCTCCCCAAACGTCCCCAAACCTCGGCAGGTCTCCGTTCCTCCGCGCAGACCTGCCGACCTTTGGGGAGGTTTGGGCGCCTCCCCAAACGTCCCCAAACCTCGGCAGGTCTCCGTTCCTGTTTGGGGAGGTTTGGGCGCCTCCCCAAACCTCCCCAAACCTCGGCAGGTCTCCGTTCCTCCGCGCAGACCTGCCGACCTTTGGGGAGGTTTGGGCGCCTCCCCAAACCTCCCCAAACCTCGGCAGGTCTCCGTTCCTGTTTGGGGAGGTTTGGGCGCCTCCCCAAACCTCCCCAAACCTCGGCAGGTCTCCGTTCCTCCGCGCAGACCTGCCGACGTTTGGGGAGGTTTGGGGAGGCGCCCAAACCTCCCCAAAGGTCGGCAGGTCTGCGCGGAGGAACGGAGACCTGCCGAGGTTTGGGGAGGTTTGGGGAGGCGCCCAAACCTCCCCAAACAGGAACGGAGACCTGCCGAGGTTTGGGGACGTTTGGGGAGGCGCCCAAACCTCCCCAAAGGTCGGCAGGTCTGCGCGGAGGAACGGAGACCTGCCGAGGTTTGGGGAGGTTTGGGGAGGCGCCCAAACCTCCCCAAACAGGAACGGAGACCTGCCGAGGTTTGGGGAGGTTTGGGGAGGCGCCCAAACCTCCCCAAACGTCGGCAGGTCTGCGCGGAGGAACGGAGACCTGCCGAGGTTTGGGGAGGTTTGGGGAGGCGCCCAAACCTCCCCAAACAGGAACGGAGACCTGCCGAGGTTTGGGGACGTTTGGGGAGGCGCCCAAACCTCCCCAAAGGTCGGCAGGTCTGCGCGGAGGAACGGAGACCTGCCGAGGTTTGGGGAGGTTTGGGGAGGCGCCCAAACCTCCCCAAACAGGAACGGAGACCTGCCGAGGTTTGGGGACGTTTGGGGAGGCGCCCAAACCTCCCCAAAGGTCGGCAGGTCTGCGCGGAGGAACGGAGACCTGCCGAGGTTTGGGGAGGTTTGGGGAGGCGCCCAAACCTCCCCAAACAGGAACGGAGACCTGCCGAGGTTTGGGGAGGTTTGGGGAGGCGCCCAAACCTCCCCAAACGTCGGCAGGTCTGCGCGGAGGAACGGAGACCTGCCGAGGTTTGGGGAGGTTTGGGGAGGCGCCCAAACCTCCCCAAACAGGAACGGAGACCTGCCGAGGTTTGGGGACGTTTGGGGAGGCGCCCAAACCTCCCCAAAGGTCGGCAGGTCTGCGCGGAGGAACGGAGACCTGCCGAGGTTTGGGGAGGTTTGGGGAGGCGCCCAAACCTCCCCAAACAGGAACGGAGACCTGCCGAGGTTTGGGGACGTTTGGGGAGGCGCCCAAACCTCCCCAAAGGTCGGCAGGTCTGCGCGGAGGAACGGAGACCTGCCGAGGTTTGGGGACGTTTGGGGAGGCGCCCAAACCTCCCCAAAGGTCGGCAGGTCTGCGCGGAGGAACGGAGACCTGCCGAGGTTTGGGGAGGCGCCCAAACCTCCCCAAACAGGAACGGAGACCTGCCGAGGTTTGGGGACGTTTGGGGAGGCGCCCAAACCTCCCCAAAGGTCGGCAGGTCTGCGCGGAGGAACGGAGACCTTCCGAGGTTTGGGGAGGTTTGGGGAGGCGCCCAAACCTCCCCAAACAGGAACGGAGACCTGCCGAGGTTTGGGGACGTTTGGGGAGGCGCCCAAACCTCCCCAAAGGTCGGCAGGTCTGCGCGGAGGAACGGAGACCTGCCGAGGTTTGGGGAGGTTTGGGGAGGCGCCCAAACCTCCCCAAAGGTCGGCAGGAGGAACGGAGACCTGCCGAGGTTTGGGGACGTTTGGGGAGGCGCCCAAACCTCCCCAAAGGTCGGCAGGAGGAACGGAGACCTGCCGAGGTTTGGGGAGGTTTGGGGAGGTGCCCAAACCTCCCCAAAGGTCGGCAGGAGGAACGGAGACCTGCCGAGGTTTGGGGACGTTTGGGGAGGCGCCCAAACCTCCCCAAAGGTCGGCAGGAGGAACGGAGACCTGCCGAGGTTTGGGGAGGCGCCCAAACCTCCCCAAACGTCGGCAGGTCTGCGCGGAGGAACGGAGACCTGCCGAGGTTTGGGGAGGCGCCCAAACCTCCCCAAACGTCGGCAAGTCTCCGTTCCTCCGCGCCCTGCCTGCCTGCTTCTTTCCGCTGCGGAAAGAAGCAGGCAGGCAAGGCGCGGAGTTTGGGGAGGTGCGCGCGCACCTCCCCAAACCTCCCCAAACTTCGGCAGGTCTCGGACGGCGGTGGCTTGGGAGAGGTGCGGGCGATCCCGGAAGCACCAAAGCCTCGGCCGCGCACAAGTCCTCGGTAAGTTTTTTTGTTGACTGGAGTATAAGCCGAAGTGGAATTTTTCAGCCCAAAAAGTGGGCTGAAAAATTCGGCTTATACTCAAGTATATACGGTAATTAGGCAAAACCTCAATTCTGATAATAATCTTGATCAATGCAGATTTCCCTAGGAACCCATCTCCCCAAAATGCTATGGGATTTGCTTCCAAGAGAGCACTCTGTGACTGCGTTTTTTCTGTTTTGTCAGCTCAGCACGTCTCACTCTGTTTTTCTGCCAGCTGCATAGTAATCTTATCAATGTAACCAAGGTGATTGTCACATGTCCAGCCATGTTATGGTTTCATGTCTAGATCTACTATGATGTGCGCATGTCTACAAAAGGTTTTCTCACTTTACTTTATTTTTTCTCTTTGTATTCTGTCTGATGAGAGGATGTAGTCAGTTAAGTTCTTTCTTTGCTTTCCAATTTAAAATTTTATATACAGTAGAATATGCCTCAGGTTTCTTTATTTTTACCTGATGTTTACCATGCATCAAATGAACCACGGTTCATCGCCCTCTGATAGGGAAGTATTAATTTATTTACCTGACAATGGTAGCAGAGGATGGTTTGTTTTTTATTTTCAAGATTTATTGCTACTGATAAGCGTATAGGCAATTAGCCAATTAATTAGAATTGCAAGGTAAAGAAGTCCCTCCCTCCATTCTTGAGGATTTTCTCTCCACCGCTGGATGTTTTAGCTCCCAGACTTTAGCCCTCATCATGACTTTTGTTTTCTGCAAAGTTGCCATGTTCCTGAACTCTTCTCTTTCCCTACAGTTGCATATACAATTTTAAAGTTTAAAGTTTATTATATTTGTATACCGCCCTTCTCCCGAAGGACTCAGGGCGGTGAACAGGGCATATATAAAAATACAAATTACAAAAATTAAAAGAGAATTAAACACGAGCCCAAACTAAAAACAGTAGAAAAATGTAAAAAATCCCCAATAAAAAACCCCAACACATCCCCCATCAGGCCAGGCCGGCCTGTTCAAACAGGTAGGTCTTCAAGTCGCGTCGGAAGGAGCGAAGGTCAGGTGCCATCCGGAGCTCAACCGGCAGCTGATTCCATAAAGCCGGGGTGCCCACAGAGAAGGCCCTCCCCCTGGGGGCCACCAGCCGACATTCTCTGACCGGTGGCACCCTGAGGAGGCCCTCTCTGTGGGAACGCACAGGGCAGAGGGAAGTTGACGCCGGCAGCAGGTGGTCCCCGAGGTACTCCGGACCCATGCCATGTAGGGCTTTAAAAACCATTACCAAAACCTTGAACCTCACCCGGAAGACAACTGGCAGCCAATGCAGCTCGCGGAGCAAAGGTGTAACATGGGAGTACCGGGAGACTCCCAAGACAACTCTCGCGGCTGCATTCTGTACCAGCTGGAGCCTCTGAGTGGTCTTCAAGGGAAGCCCCATGTAGAGAGCGTTGCAGTAGTCCAGACGAGAGTCACGAGCGCATGAGTGACTGTACACAGGGCATCCCGGTCTAGATAGGGCCGCAACTGGCGCACCAGGCGAACCTGGGCGAAAGCCCCCCTAGTCACAGCCACTATATGATCTTCCAAAGTGAGCCGTGAGTCTAGGAGGACTCCCAAGTTGCGAGCCCTATCTAGTTGCCTCCTCTACAAGAAGTTCAACAGACAAATGTTAACACGCAGCTGCTCCACAATGTAGAGAGGTGAGATGAAGCAATATACCCTTCCAATTCCAATTTAAATGCCAGATGGTTCCCCATTTCTGAATGAGAGGGGAAACTGCTATCTTAGTGTACTTTTAGGTGCCCTCAGCATGGAGCATTCATTTAGATATGGAAAAAGATTGAAAATCAGGAATCATGCTATTTTGAAATCAAGGTACACTGAGGTCTGTCTTTCTCAATACATTTGCCCCATCCTATATGTTAAATTTTATTACACAGATATTTTAGCAACTAGTTCATATCAACAAGAATCAGGGCTTTTTTCTAAAAAAAAAAAGGTGCTGGAACTCTCATCTTGGCAGGTGCAGGAGGTGGGGGGCGCCACAGCTGCAGTCATGGGTGCGAGGGGTGTTGGCGGCGGGCTGCCCCCTGGGGCTGGAGCTGGTGCGGCTAGTGCTGTGGGAGCAGAGGGGCCCACTCTATATGACAGGGCTATGTGGGGCATGCGGCGGAGGCGGTGTGGGCCAGACGATGCAGGGGGGCCACTTAGGCATGCAGGGTGAGGCGACGGTGGTGCAGGTCCAGCACCAGGTAGGCCACCAGCCTGGCTGGCACGGGTGAGCACAAGGAAGGAGTGCACATGGACTCCACAGAATCCACCTCCCACTCTTTGTCCTCTCTTACTTACCTAGTTGAGATGGTGTAGTTGGGTAGCAGGAAGGGATGCAAAGTTCCTGCCAACTGGCCTTCGCTGCAGACAACTTGCCACTGCAACCTTTGCTGGCCAGGTCTTTTGGCGTGCTCAGCAGCAATTCCTATTGGCTTTCAAAAGCCAATAGACATTTGAAAGCCAATAGAGGGAGTAGCATAGCTTGTGCAAAAGCTTTTTTCTGCCGGAACGCCATTCTGAGCGTTCCATGAGGAAAAAAGCCCTGCTTTTATGTTTTAATCCTCTGATTTTAAAAATATATTTTTTCTATTGTAAGTTGCCCCAAGCCTCACCGTGTGGATTTCATACAAATATTATATAATTGGTAACTAAAGGTAGAACATATGTTAAATATACATCAAATGATAATATGCTTCCCTATAAAGTCAATTCTTGCTCAATGACAGACCAGTGACAGACTCGGAAAGGCAAGAGGAAAATCTAGAAGAGATCTGTGCAACTTGTAGAAGGGAAAGGCCCACACTGATAAATTAAAAATCTTTGTGGTCTGCAAAAGAATGCTGGTGGGCTAATCAATGATTTGGTAACTAGAGGAGCATCTACAGTGTTGGAGTTCGTGGTCATGGTAAGCTATGGAGGCACTAGGCAACATGACTTTCAGGGCAGTGGTGGTGATTTTATTATTATTTTTTTTTAAAAAAAGTCTGTGCTCTGTCCAAGGGTGCTTGGTAGGCTGCATGTACAGGCCTGGTCTAGAATTTATTTTGGAGCATTCAGCTATCTAGAGCAGGCATGTCAAACTCATTTTGTTTGAGGCAACTTCTTATAAAAGAATTGCCATTAATTTGTTTTAATAAAATAATTTAAATCAATTTTTCACTTGATTTCAAATTAAATGAATTATATTGGTTGACAATGAGATTTTTTTTTAGTACAATTACCAAATGCAATAAACTGGTTTTAGGTATATGTTACTGGAAGGAAAAAGCAATCCCTGCTGCGTTACTGATCCCAGAGAAGCATTTGCATGTATGCAGGTATCCTTAGGGTGCCATAGTTATGGATGAGAAATATTGGTTGCAAAGTTGGCATTTCTGGATGTAATACAGATATTTTGGACTGTTTGATATTTTTAAAAAGGCATATGTTACTGACTATGCTTATGCACATATGCAACATCTTTTGCTAGGATACATGACTACTGCTTGCCCAGAATGTGAAAAGTGAAAGATTGTGAATAAACAAAATTTTAATGTACAGATAATACCACCAGAAATTATTTTAGCCTTTTAAATAAATGTTGTTATTGATGTTAAGATCACCATGGAAAACATCATATATTGTTATGTATATACTAGGTTAATTATTTATAGACTGAAGTGCAACATAACTAGATTCTAAATAATCTATTTTTCAAAACACACAACAGTCCAAACAGTAAAAGTAAAGTCCAAATTAAGAATATTTCATTCTTAAGAATTGTTTAATTTAAAGTGGTTTAGTTGTAATAGATGGTTATAGATTCAAAATAGTTTTCAAGAGTATTTAGAAAATATACTTTTTTTCTAGCATCAGCTAAATTAGACATATTACATTGAGAAAAATGTTTCTCATTTCTTTTCTTATTGATTTATTGATTTCATTGAAGATATGTTAACATAGGAAATAGATTATTTTGTTATCTAATTTTACCTTCCAAAAGACAGAAGAAGATGAAAAATGTGAGGTTCTTTTCTTTTGGCTTTTTTGAATTGGTTGTTTTAGTTTCTAAAAGTTTAGTTCTTAAAGAAGTAACCTTGTAAATAATTTTAATGTCGTCTAATGCAGGGTAGGCAAACTTGGCTCTTTTATGACTCAAGGACTTCAACTCCCAGAATTCCTGAGCCAGCATGGCTCAGCTTGGAAACGTCTCTTTCCCCTCAGTATGGCTGGCTCAGGATTTCTGGGAGTTGAAGTCCACGAGTGATAAAAAAGAGCCAAGATTGCAATAGGCTTTCCAAAGCCAGTAGAGGAAGCTTTTTTTTAAAAAAAAAAGTGCCAGAACGCCGTTCTGAGTGTTCTATGAGAAAAAAAGCCCTGACCAGAATGAACTTGTTAGATAACACTCCTGGCTATTCTTACATTCTTGGATTAAACTGAACTCTTCACATTGATAGAAAGCAGTTCAAGGAGCCCAAATATGTATCAAATATGTCAATCCTTTGGAGAGAAATCTTACAGTTAGAGAACATGTACATCAACGGAGGGTGACAAAAAGGCACAAGTACTGCTCAGAATTATATATTACAGACAGACTAATGTAAATCAAAATTTTGATTAGAGAAAAGCCTTATGTGATTTTTTTTCTTGAAAGAAGCTTTGCAACTTAGAATTTGGAGACTTTGATGTAACATTCATTGTTCTTGTTAACTTGAGAAACTGAGTGGCAAAGATTATTTATTTATTTATTTGTTTATTTATGTGTTGGGGTTTTTTTTGCAGTTGTCTATGAACATGAAGAATCAATTGGAAGAAAACAGCAAATCAAGCTCAAAGGTACAAGACATATTGTATATTTATTGTGATTTACATCAGCCTTGTAGAATGAAAATGACAGTAATAAAATGTGTGCATGTGTGTGTTTTTGTGTGTCAAAGAGAGAGGGAGAGAAAACTGCTTGGAAGGAAATGTGGTCAGAGAGTTGAGTCTGGTAGGGTTGACATGGCAATTAAACTTAAAAAACTGTTTTTTATGTACAGATAAAAATCATTAATTTTACAATAAACAAAATGAATAAAGGATGCATTCAGGACAGACTAAGTTGATTTAGAATGCTTGGGAGAGAAATACTGCCTTGCTTTGGTGCATTTCAGTAAAGATGCTCATAATGTACCGGTAATCAAACTGAAAAAGGTACTGGATGTGCTCAGTGAGAGATGACTTTTTCTTTTGTACTCATACTCCTGCGATATCCAGATTGGCACCTCAGGTGAAATATCAAAGACATTACACCTTCCTTCACAAAAAGGTCCACCCCAACTGGCTGCTTCACATTGTCGGGCCCGGCATGCCCGACATTCAGTGGGGCCTCGGAGTGATCCGCCAGGCCCCGGAACCCGCCGCCGGCGCCCGCGGTCTCCCGGATGCAGTACCGCCGTCACAGCACCCCAGCAACCGCTCGCCCAACGCCCGGGGGGCCCACGCACCGTCCTACCGGCCTCCGGAGATCCCCGCCAGCTTCCTTGCCTCTCCAACGCGCTGCCGGGCTCCGGACACAGCCGACCACGCCCACGCCGTCCCGACGGACCTGGGAGGGGAAAAACTGAGGAGACGGCGCAGCTGCGACCCGCCGGTCAGCTGGAGGGGCTGCGGGCCAACCTGCCGGCTCCCGGAAGCAGCCAGCGAGCCGGGAATGAGCGCGGCCCCCGTCCCCACAGTCCTGGGGGGAGTGCAGTTGAGGAAACAGCGCAGCGGCGTCCCGCCGGCCAGCTGGAGAGGCCGCGGACCAACCTGCCGGCTCCCGGGAGCAGTCTGCGAGCCGGGAGTGCATGCGGCCGCCGAGTGCGGCCACGCAGCAACCTATCGGCCTCCAGGGACTGGGGGAAAGGGCGGGGGTGCCGACACTGCCCAGCAGCTTCCAGGACCAAACAGGAGGCAGGGGAGCGGCCTTACGGTAGAGCAACCGGTGGTTGCCTAGTGCCTGAGTGGCGGGACAAGGACGGGCGCCAGGATGGCTTAGGGGGTGACGGGGACTGTCGGTGGGCCGGGGAGGGGTTCAGGACACAACTCGCGGCGGTCTGGGGAGCTGGGGGGGTGGATGGAGATATGCGAAGCTCCGGAGGAAGAGAGGAAGATTTGGGCTGGGGGGTGGCTTACCAGCTGCGATGGTGGTGGGGTGGGAGCCAAAAGGTGGGAACTATGGGAGGCGGTAGTTAAGTAGGGTGTGGGCGTGGTGGAGCAAATTAGGGTGTGGTGGTGGGTGTCGGCTTCGCCGGCTATTTAACAGCATTGATTGTGCTGTGGAATCAACGCTGACTTCATCTGTCTTCGGGCAACTGTTTTGAGAGGAAAATAAACGTGGCTCAGGAGAACCAGCTCCCGTTCCGGATTCATTCTTTTGGTGACTCGTCGGACGAGGGGCTGAAAGTAAGTCAGCGTTGCCTTTACTCTTTGTGGAGAGCGCTCCTTGGGATTTTGCTATGGCATAAGGTACGGAGAATCCTGCACCGCTGGCTGAGGGGCAGGAGGAGGCTGGAGCTGCGGCTGGTCTCCTGGAGTCGGTGGAGGTGGGGGAGGAGGCGTTGCCCTCGGTGCGGCGGAAGGAAAGGCCTCCCCCTCTCGACGGCCCTGGCCCGGGGCCTCAGGAGGCTGGAGTGCGGGGCCGCAGCAGCGATCGGTGGACACACTCTGATGGGGATCACAAAGGGCTCGGCCAAGGCCACTCTACAGAGTGGAGGGAGCGGTGTTTCATGGAGGACAGCGGTGAAGAATGGAGCTACTCCACTGCCCCGGGCAGCCATACCATGGAGGTGCTCAGAGAACGGTTCGGGGAAGTGAGGGGTCGGGAGCCTGGGTTCTGGTCTGTCCCAGATGAGTCAGACCAGGGGCAGTGGTCCCTCCCAGGTGTCCCTACTCGGCGTTCTAGCCCGCCCCGCTTCCGTATGGACAGCCCGAGGTTCCGGGGCCCGGTCCGTCAACCTGAGATCCACAGGGGTCCCGGGGTTCCGGCTCCCGCAACGGCAGTACCAAGCAGCACGGCTCCCTGGGATGGCCTGGCCGGAAGATCGAGACAACAGCCGTTACGACCAGATGGGGGGGTTCCAGTCCAGGGGATGCAACTGGGTCCTTGGGGTCCAGGGCTGGCATGGGGACCACCGCCCCTGACCGCGGTCTATGATGGTCATCCAGACCGCCTGGCAATGTTTTTGGGCCAGGTGATTAACCATATGGACCAGTACGGGCCGGCCTACACGTCCCAGTGGGCGATGGTAGTGGCCGTGACGGCGTGTCTTCAAGGAGAAGCCGCGGCCTGGGCGGCCGACCTTTACGGTGATCATGCTCGTGAGCTCGGGGACCTTGGTCTTTTCCTGGAGGCTTTACGGGCCTGTTTTGAGGATGTCTCGCGGGTGCTCCGCGCCGAGGCCGAGGTGTTGGATTTGCGCCAGCAAGGAAGACCGGCGGTGCATTATGTTGCGGAGTTTCGGAAGGTAGCCGGGAGGCTACGGTCCTGGCCAGAACGCCTTCTTGTGCATCACTTCAAGGCTGGGCTCGACAGTGCCTTGCGGCGAGCTTGCGTGGTAAGGGGGGTGCCGGCCCGTCTACAGGACTGGTGCCGGGTGGCTGTGGAGTTGGACATTGGCTTACAGGTTACTCGAGGAAGGCCTGAGGGGGTGGCCGGAGCCCGGCGGCCGGCCGAAAGGGCGAAGTTGGAGGAGCGGCCTGGCTTGTCGGTGGCTAAAGCCCCCTCCGTACAGCCTCCACGGCCTGGTATTAGGTGTTTTCGGTGTGACCAGCCAGGTCATCGGGCGGCTGAATGCCCGCTTCCGCCAGCCCGGATGGTTCCCCCTGCGACCTCGACACGGGCCTTGCCCGCTAGGAAGACCTCGGAGCTGTCCCGAACTGCTTACCAGGCAGCTGATGACACTCGTCGAGTGACGGTTCCTCCCTTGGCGACCGGACCAGTAACCGCCCAGCCCACGCCGACAGAAGACCTCGAGGATCTGGAGCTGGAGGAGGACCCCATGGTAAGCGCCCCGGTGTGTCCCTTCATGTTCCCAGTGGTACTGGTGAGCCCCCTGTCTGGGCAGAGACAGGCGGTTAGGGCTTTGATCGATTCAGGGAGCACCCGGTGTCTTATCAACCGGGAAACAGCGGCTAAAGTGGGTATCCGGCTGCGACGCCTAGTGACTCCCCTTCGCTTCCAGCAAGTGGATGGGTCGCTCCTTGGGGGGGCCCCTATCACTCATGTTACCGAACCAGTCCGGCTGGAGTTGGGGGCCCACTGGGAGACTTTGCGCTTTGTTGTGGTGCCCTCAATGACTGAAGCTGTTATCCTGGGCCTTACCTGGCTTGACAAATGGGGCCCCACGATTTGGTGGGAGGGGGGTTGCCGTCATCTTCGCTTGGGTCTGGGCCCCAAGCCCCCTCTCCACCATTCCTTTCTGGGGCCGGATGACATGGGGACGCGGGACAAGGCCTGCGGGGTCATGGAGGACCTGAAGGTGCACGTACCCCGGGTTTACTCTGACTTAATGGACGTCTTCGACGAACGAGAATGCGATTCGTTACCACCCCACCGGCCGACGGATTGTGCCATCGGGTTCGAACCTGGTGCCAGACTGCCCAAGCCCCGTATGTACGCCATGTCCCCGAAGGAGATGCAGGAGTTGCGGCGGTACATAGATAAGAACCTGGAGAGAGGATTTATCCAACCAGCGCGGTCTCGGGTGGCGGCGCCGGTGCTCTTTCGCGAGAACAAGGATGGGGGCCTGGGCTTGTGTGTGGACTACTGAGGGGTTAACGCGGTGTGCGTGGAGCACCTCTATCCCCTCCCTTTGATGAAGGACCTGTTGGCCCATTTGGCGACGGGCCGGGTATTTACCAAGTTGGACCTGAGGGAGGCCTATTACCGGGTGAGGGTCAGAGCCGGGGACGAGTGGAAGACTGCGTTTAATTGTCCCCTTGGCAGTTTCCAGTTCCGAGTGATGCCATTCGGCTTACAGGGAGCCCCAGCTGTATTCATGCAATTGATCAACCAGGTCCTGCATGAGTTCCTGTACCGGGGAGTGTTAGTATACTTGGACGACATCCTTATTTACTCGGACACCTTGGAGGAGCACGTAATCCTTGTGCGCCAGGTGTTGACAAGACTGCGGGAAGCGCAGCTCTATGTTAAACTGTCCAAGTGTGAGTTCCACAGGGCCCAGCTGGACTATCTTGGGTATCGTATATCGGCGGCAGGAGTGGAGATGGATCCTAAAAAGGTACATGCCATTCAACAGTGGCAGGCCCCGCGGACCCGTCGACAGTTGCAAAGTTTCCTCGGCTTTGCCAACTTTTACAGACAGTTCATCCCACGCTTTGCGGCCATCGCCCTGCCATTGACAGATCTGCTTCGCACACGACATTTGAAGACACGCCCACGACCGGGGCTTAAATTGGAGTGGTCCACAGCGTGTCAGCGGGCATTCGAGGACCTGAAGTCCCTCTTCGCTAAGGAGCCCATTTTGCGACACCCCGACCCCGACCTGGCTTATGTAGTACAGGCGGATGCGAGCGATGTCGCTCTTGGAGCTGTCCTCCTTCAGCGGAGCAGTTCTGGGGTCCTGCTGCCGTGCGCTTATGCCTCTAAGAAATTGACTCCCACTGAACGGGCCTGGGCGGTGTGGGAGAAGGAGGCTTTTGCGGTCCGTTGGGCCTTGGAGACCTGGCGGCACCACCTAGAAGGGGCCTCCCGTCCATTCGAACTGTGGACGGATCATAAAAACCTGGAGGCCCTACAGACCCCTCGCCGCCTGTCACCTAAGCACGTCCGATGGGCATTATACTTCCGTCGCTTCCGGTTTGTGTTGAAGCATGTGCCAGGGGGTCGGAACTTCCTGGCGGATGCTTTATCCCGTATGCCACAGTTTGACAGCAAGAGGGAGGAGGTGGTGCAGGCACTCATCCCCACACTGATGGAGGAGGGGGTTGGTTCAGAGAGTGCTGGACAGGTGACAGAGGAGGATTTGAGCCAGACAATCCAAAGGGCCCTGCAGGAGGATGCTTGGCTACGGAGTAATGCGGGACTATTGACCATGCGGGAAGGTCTGGCGTGGCATGGATCACGATTGTACGTACCTGAGACTGTGCGGCCATGGGTTCTTTTTGGCTGTCACGACACCAAGCAGGCGGGGCATTTCGGGTTTGTGAAAACTTTACATCTGGCACGTCGTCAATTCTGGTGGCCCCGCATGAAGAGTGACATCGAGGAGTACGTACGGCGTTGCCATGTTTGTGCTACTACAAAACCCCAAGTTGGGAAGCCTTTAGGGCTATTGCAGCAGGTGGCTGACCCGACTCGGACATGGCAAGATATCGCCATGGACTTCATTGTGGACCTCCCAGAGAGCAAGGGTCACACCGTCATCTGGACAGTGGTCGACCTCTTTTCCAAGCAGGCACACTTTGTTCCTTGTAAGGGGTTGCCATCAGCCCATCGGCTAGCGTGGCTGTTTCTCGCACAAGTGTACCGGTTGCATGGAGTGCCGCGGCGTGTGATCTCGGACAGAGGGGTGCAGTTCACAGCTCGATTCTGGAGAGAGTTCCTGCGTCATATCGGCTCATCGCAGGGGCTGAGTACGGCCTATCACCCCAGCACCAACGGGGCCGCAGAACGTGCCAACGCCGCCGTAGAACGGTATCTACGGAGCTATGTTTCTTTCCAGCAAACTGACTGGGTGGACCTGTTACCGCTCGCTGAGGTGGCGTACAATAATGCGGTTCATAGCAGTACTGGCTTCTCTCCATATCGGGTGGTCACCGGCCATGAATTCGTTCCATTCGCTGACTGCGCCCAGGAGGAGGGGCCTACGCGCTCACCGCAGGAATGGATGCGACAAATCAAGGCCGCATGGGGGGCTGCAAAGGATGCGTTGGAACGGTCCGCCGCTGCAGCCAAAGCACAAGCAGACAAGAAAGGGAGGCCTTTTGTTACACCGCAGGTGGGGGACCTGGTCTACTTGTCCACCAAGTATTTACGGTTACAGGTCCCGTGCCGCAAGCTAGGACCTAAGTACCTCGGGCCATTCCGGGTGGTGCAGGTGGTAAACCCAGTGACGGTGCGATTGCGGTTGCCAAAGTTCTTGGGTAAGGTCCACCCAGTGTTTCACAGTAGCCTGCTAAAGCCCGCTTCCGCGGCCACTGCAGCGGCTGGGGAGGGGGGCCCTGGACCAGTACATGCTGATCAGTACGAGGTGCAGGAGGTGTTGGACTCCAGGGTGCGGAGGGGCACCATACAGTATCTCCTTTGGTGGAAGGGGTACCCGGTGGAGGAAGCAACGTGGGTGTCGCGGGGAGACGTCCATGCCCCACACTTAGTCCGGGCATTCCACCGTGCTCATCCTAACAAACCGGGAGGTAGGGGAAGTGGTGGTGTATGCGGGGTGAATAATTGTATGACTTTGTTCTCTACATCTGCAGGAGGACCCTTGGTAGGGGGGGCGGCATGTCGGGCCCGGCATGCCCGACATTCAGTGGGGCCTCAGAGTGATCCGCCAGGCCCCGGAACCCGCCACCGGGGCCCGCGGTCTCCCGGACACAGTACCGCCGTCACATCACCCCAGCAACCGCTCGCCCAACGCCCGGGGGGCCCACGCAGCATCCTACCAGCCTCCGGAGATCCCCGCCAGCTTCCTTGCCTCTCCAACGCGCTGCCGGGCTCCGGACACGGCTGACCACGCCCACGCCGTCCCGACGGACCTGGGAGGGGAAAAACTGAGGAGACGGCGCAGCTGCGACCCGCCGGTCAGCTGGAGGGGCTGCGGGCCAACCTGCCGGCTCCCGGAAGCAGCCAGCGAGCCGGGAATGAGCGCGGCCCCCGTCCCCACAGTCCTGGGGGGAGTGCAGTTGAGGAAACAGTGCAGCGGCGTCCCGCCGGCCAGCTGGAGAGGCCGCGGACCAACCTGCCGGCTCCCGGGAGCAGTCTGCGAGCCGGGAGTGCATGCGGCCGCCGAGTGCGGCCACGCAGCAACCTATCGGCCTCCAGGGACTGGGGGAAAGGGCGGGGGTGCCGACACTGCCCAGCAGCTTCCAGGACCAAACAGGAGGCAGGGGAGCGGCCTTACGGTAGAGCAACTGGTGGTTGCCTAGTGCCTGAGTGGCGGGACAAGGACGGGCGCCAGGATGGCTTAGGGGGTGACGGGGACTGTCGGTGGGCCGGGGAGGGGTTCAGGACACAACTCGCGGCGGTCTGGGGAGCTGATGGGGTGGATGGAGATATGCGAAGCTCCGGAGGAAGAGAGGAAGATTTGGGCTGGGGGGTGGCTTACCAGCTGCGATGGTGGTGGGGTGGGAGCCAAAAGGTGGGAACTATGGGAGGCGGTAGTTAAGTAGGGTGTGGGCGTGGTGGAGCAAATTAGGGTGTGGTGGTGGGTGTCGGCTTCGCCGGCTATTTAACAGCGTTGATTGTGCTGTGGAATCAACGCTGACTTCATCTGTCTTCGGGCAACTGTTTTGAGAGGAAAATAAACGTGGCTCAGGAGAACCAGCTCCCGTTCCGGATTCATTCTTTTGGTGACTCGTCGGGCGAGGGGCTGAAACACATCAAAGTAAGTGGCTTGTGAATACAGATAATTACAGACAGGATAGAATTAGATGCATGTTTCTCAACCTCGGCAACTTGAAGATGTGTGGACTTCAACTCCCAGAATTCTATAGCCTGCATGCTAGCTGGGGAATTCTGGGACTGGAAGTCCACACATCTCCAAGCTACCAAAAACCACTGAGCTAGATGATCTCTAAGGCCATTCCAATACTTACGATTGATGACTGTATGATTCTATTCCTTGAACATGAACAAAAACCTTTTGAAGGGCCAGTTAAGTAGACAAAGCAAAATGTCAGCTCCAGTCTGAGACTTAAAGGCAGCATTTTGCGGAACTGCTTCAGTGAATGAGACCACTGAAGTTTGCATGGTTTTACATTTTGATTTTAATGCACCTATCTAACAAATGTATTTCAGTATTTGGTATTTGAAATGCATAGCTAGTTGATACAGTAGTTGTTGCTCTTGTGCAGTGACTGGATTTTTGCATTTTGTTTATTTATTAATTTGTTTTTGTGGGGACCAGTTTGCTCTAGCACTATCAAATGTGGTGCGAAGGGCGAAGAAGCTAGTTTCATATAAAAGCTACTAGTCAAGCCAAATGTTGTCCATGGCTTTATTAGTTATAGCTTTGCAAGGCCTGTGGTGCTGTATAGGATTTCAAATTACGTTATCTGAATAAGCCGATTCAGCCATTTGTCTGGTATGCTGTGAGATGGAAGGAGGATACTCTAGCTCTATTTATTCTCTATGGAGATTGTCAGTCATCCAGGTCATGGTTTTCCCAAAAGTGCTTTTTTCACAAGGCAACTGGATTTTCTTGTTTTTCTTTGAAGACATTTCACTTCTCATCTAAGAAGCTTCTTCAGCTCTGACTAGATGGTGGGGAATGGCAGGATTTATACTCCTTGCAGAGAAGCTGGTCATTTGCATTCTTTTAGCAAGTCATCAAAGCCCCTATAGGCTTATCTCTGTCATCAGGGTTGCCTGAGTACTGCAAATGGGTGTGGAGCCTTCTTGAAACTGTTGACTGTGTTGTAGACTGTAGATAGATGATGTCCTAACTGAGCAACATGTTATATGCAGTCCAACGCAGTGAGCCATGTGCAGATCTGTAAATTGGGAAAACAAAACAACCACTTCATAAACACATGGCAGAACAAACCCATCAGGACAAGATTCAGCAGTCCATCTGCATTTAAAAGACAAAGGTCACTTTTTCAAAGACAGCAAAGTCCACATTTTTGTATTATATATGTAAACAGTTAAAACATATATCAGTTAACAGGTTGTTCCGGCTAATAACAAGGGAAAACATTCTGACAGGAGAACACGCGGGAACTTTGACAGCTGTCAAAGTTCCCCGCATGGCGCAGGCGCAACCACTGACAGCTCGCGGCTGTCAAAATACCGGACCATGCGGAAGCCTGAGCTGTCAAGTGCAGATGACGTGGATTGGTCTGAATAGACGCGGCGCCAAAAATGGACGTTCCTGATTGGCCCTCGCTGACAGCTGCCGGCTATAAAAGCCGGGCAAGTTATTCTCTGTTTGCCTTGCTCTTAATAAACCTTTTAGTTAAGTAGCCTGTCGTCCGAGTGGTCCTTCGGCTACTTCACTGGCGACGAAGGTGGGATCGCTCCTGAGCTGAAGTCACAGCCGAGGAAGAGGGTTCCCGAGCTGAAGTCACGGCCGAGGAAGAGAGTTCCCGGCAAGAGCTGTCACTGGAAGTTTTAACTTCCAAAGGAGCGACCCAGGACAGGACGACATGGCAAACTTCGGGCGTGTGAGGGAATTCGATACCCGCCATCCCGAGAGATGGCAATCACACCTGGGCCAAGTCGAGGGATTCCTCCTCGTCAGTAAAATCACTGACGACAGAGCAAAGGCCGCCGCTCTACTATACATCAGCGGACCCCCAGTGTACGACGCTGCCGTGGGCCTGTTTAGCCCGGTGCCCATCACAGAGGTCTCCTACGCGGACCTGGTAGACCAGCTGAATAAGTACTATATGCCGGCTCGCTCAGAACTGTACTGGCGGGTCCAATTCGCCCAGAAGAAACAGCGACCAGACGAACCCGCCAACGAGTTCATCGCTGGGGTCAGACACGCCGCGCGGAACTGCTGTTTCCCCGACCTGGAGGACCGCATCAGAGACCAGGTGGTGATCGGGTTGAGGGATGAGAGGCTGCAGAAGAAGCTGACATCCAAACCCGACATGAGCCTGGCAGAATTGACCCGAGAAATTATGGCGTATGAGTACAGCCACAAGAAGAAATCGACCACCACGACCCCTGAGAGCCCAGCAACGGTATACCAAGAGAGCGCCACGCTCAGCGACAGCGACGAGTCGGTGGACTTCACTGACGGGGAAGCCCTCCAGCGGAAAATGGAACGCAGACAACAGAGGAGAAGCGACACATCGGATCATCGCAGAACCAAGAACCCCCTTCCGCCACCGCCGCGTTACGAGCAACGGGCCGCCTGCGCCAGCTGTGGGGGCAATCATGCCCGAGGAAGCTGCCGGTTCAGAAACGCTAAGTGCCACAATTGTGGAAAGACCGGCCACATCAAACCGGTGTGCCGCAGCCGGGGCCGCGACAACATCAATGATCTGGAGACCAATTCCCCAGGTAGGCCAGCTACCCGGGCCAACAGAGGAAAAATGCCAGGGACCCTAGTAGAAACAATTGACAGGGTACACAGCCTAAGCTCAAAGGTGAGGATCAGGGTAAAAATTCAGGGAGTGCCCTGCCTCATGGAAGTAGATTCAGGGTCAGCAGTCTCTTTAATTTCATTTGGAACGTATCAGGAGATCTGCCGACAAAGCAAGGGAAAAATTCCTCTGAGGCAAACCCAGGTCCACCTAGCAGATTTCCAGAAAACCCCCATTCCTCTGGAGGGGAGGGCTAAGGTTGTAGTGCAGTACAAAGGGTTCAAGGGTCCCTTAGAAGTTCTAGTTACACCAGGGAACCGCACCAACCTGATAGGGTTAAACTGGTTCGGCCCTCTAGGAATCGCCATAACGGGGGTAAATACAGTACAATCCAATCACCCAGCCTAGAAGCTGTTTGCAACAAGTACGCAGACGTCTTCGATGGCACGTTAGGAAAATACACCGGTCCCCCCATCTCCTTACAATTAAACCCAGCAATCCAACCCATAAAGATAAGAGCTAGGAGAGTACCCTTTGCCCTTAAAGAAAAAATAGAAAATGAACTTGATCGCCTCGTAGGTCTCGGGGTGCTCGAACCTACGGAAGGGGGAAGCTGGGAGACCCCTATAGTCACCCCTATTAAACCTAACGGGGAAGTGAGATTATGCGCGGACTATAAAGCGACCCTTAACCTAGCCCTCAGCCCCCACGCTTACCCGGTGCCAGCGGTAAGGGACGTATTTGCTTCCATCCGCTCTGGCGCCATTTTCGCCAAACTTGATCTCACGCAGGCGTATTTGCAACTGCCTGTCACAAATGACACCGCGGAAGCCCAGACAATTGTCACCCACCGCGGTGCCTTTAAAGTGAAAAGGCTCCAATTCGGCATATCGGCAGCCCCGGGTATCTTTCAGGGTATCATGGAGAAAACCCTGAAAGGAATACCCGGGGTCTGCCCCTATTTCGACGATGTTCTCATCGCCGGAGAAAATGAAGCAAACTTAGCTGACAGGCTGTCAGCTGTGCTGAACCGGCTCAGAGAAGCCGGCCTCAAACTTAAACGGGAAAAGTGCTCTATTGGAGTCACATCCACAGAATTCCTAGGGTACAAAATAGACGGCCAAGGCATCCACCCCACCACAGAGAAACTAAGGGCTATTCAAACAGCGCCAAGCCCAAGGAATAAACAAGAGCTCCAAGCTTTTTTAGGATTATTAAACTTTTATCATGCCTTCCTTCCCCATAAAGCCACTATCGCTGAGCCTCTGCATAGGCTCCTGGACAAGGGAACTGCGTGGTCCTGGACCAAAATACATGAAAATAGTTTCCAGTCATTAAAAAAGATTATTTGTCACAGCTCAACGATCACCCTTTTCAGAGAAGACACCCCAATATGCATCGCTTGCGATGCCTCTCCCTATGGAATCGGGGCGGTGTTAAGTCATTTATTCAAGGATGGTACACAAAGACCCATAGCCTTTTATTCACGCACTCTGTCAAAAGCAGAAAGGAATTATGCACAAATAGACAGAGAAGCCCTAGCAATAGTCGCAGGGGTTAAAAAATTTCATGACTACCTCTATGGGAGACCCTTTACCATATTTACAGATCACAAACCCCTACTGGGCATATTCACATGGAATAAAACTACACCACAGATTCTCTCACCGAGAATACTACGGTGGTCCACATTCTTATCGGCCTATTCCTATCAGTTAATTCACAAACCAGGAAAGGAATTAGGACACGCAGACTGCCTCAGCAGACTGCCCATTCAAAGCAAGGACTCAGACCCAGCCCCAGCTGGACTGATTCTAGCAATCTCTCAACTTCCAGACTGTCCCCTGTCTGCAAACATTATAGCTAACAATTCAGCTAAGGACAAAATACTTAGCAGAATCCTCAAATGGGCCACAACAGGGTGGCCAGCACAAAACCCACACCCCCAATTCCAGCCATATTTTAGCAGAAAAAATGAAATATCTACTCATAGGGGATGCCTGCTTTGGGGAAATCGGGTCATAATACCAGAGAAGAACATAAACCAAACATTACACATTTTACATGAAGGACATCCAGGCATTGTCAAGATGAAAGCTATGGCCAGAAGTTATGTCTGGTGGCCTGGCATAGATAAAGAGATAGAAAGATACGTGAGAGGGTGCTACACCTGTCAAGCGACCCGGAACGAGCCCCCCCAAGCACCAATTCACAAATGGGAAACTACGAGGAACCCATGGTCACGTATACATTTAGATTTCGCAGGACCTATCCAGGGGCAGAGTTTCCTAATTGTAGTTGACAGCTATTCCAAATGGTTAGAAGTCACTCCCCTTAGGAAAACAACGTCAGGAGCCACTATACAAGCCTTAAGGAAAATATTCGCCACACATGGTCTTCCAGACACCATAGTTTCAGACAATGGACCTCAATTCACCTCTCGTGAATTTCAGATGTTCGCTACGAAGAATTGTATTAGGCTGGTCACGTCTGCGCCGTTCCACCCATCGACGAACGGGATGGCTGAAATTATGGTGCGTTCCACAAAAGAAGCTTTGAAAAAATTCGCAAAGGGGAACTGGCAGCGGCGACTTAGCCAGTTCCTCATGTCACAACACGCAACTCCATGCACAACAACGGGCAAATCCCCGGCGGAACTAAGATGGGGGAGGAGGCTGATAACGCGGCTCGACAGACTGCATCCTGACACATACCCGGAACAAAAAGAGCACCCCTACCCAAACCGCACACTCAAACCAGGGCAAATGATATGGGCACGGTCATATACTGATAAAAACAAGTGGGTCCAGGGGACAGTACTAAAACAAACGGGACCCATTTCCTACCTAATATCCACACAAACTCACGGCAATCTACGCCGTCATATCGACCAACTCAGACCCAGACACCCACCACACAACTCAGAACCCCAACCAGAGGAACTCGATCTGCAACCCCCCCCCCAGAATTACTACCTATACCAAACCAAGAGGAAGAAGAGCAAAGAAACGAACTACCTGAACCAGACGACCCCCCACTTCCTCGCCGTTCCAACAGGAACCGAAGAGCCCCCGCCTACCTAAAGGACTACCAGTGGGCAGGTTCTGGCAACCAAGGGGGAGAGAACACTCCAGGGGAGGGGTAAGGGGTGTATTATATATGTAAACAGTTAAAACATATATCAGTTAACAGGTTGTTCCGGCTAGTAACAAGGGAAAACATTCTGACAGGAGAACACGCGGGAACTTTGACAGCTGTCAAAGTTCCCCGCATGGCGCAGGCGCAACCACTGACAGCTCGCGGCTGTCAAAATACCGGACCATGCGGAAGCCTGAGCTGTCAAGTGCAGACGACGCGGATTGGTCCGAATAGACACGGCGCCAAAAATGGACGTTCCTGATTGGCCCTCGCTGACAGCTGCCGGCTATAAAAGCCGGGCAAGTTATTCTCTGTTTGCCTTGCTCTTAATAAACCTTTTAGTTAAGTAGCCTGTCGTCCGAGTGGTCCTTCGGCTACTTCAATTTTGGACACAGAGGACCACTGGTTTGAAAGAGCCATCTATATAATAATAATAATAATAATAATAATAATAATAATAATAATAATAATAATAATAATAATAATAATAATAATAATAATAATAATAATAATAATAATACCTGGACAAATGCCTGTCCAGTCTCTTCTTAAAAACTTCCAGTGTTGGAGCATTCACAGCTTCTGGAGGCAGGTTGTTCCACTGATTAATTGTTCTAAATGTCAGGAAACTTCTCCTTAGTTCTAGGTTGATTCTCTCTTTGGTTAGTTTCCAACCGTTGCCTCTTGTCCTGCCTTCAGGTGTTTTGGAGAATAGCTTGACTCCCTCTTCTATGTAGCAATCCTTGAGATATTGGAACACTGCTATCAAGTCACCCATCGTCCTTCTCTTCATTAAACTAGACATACCCAATTCCAACTAAAGGTAAAGGTAAAGGTTCCCCCGCACATGCGTGCTAGTCGTTTCTGACTCTAGGGGCCGGTGCTCATCTCCGTTTCAAAGCCGAAGAGCCAGCGCTTGTCCGAGGACATCTCCGTGGTCATGTGGCCGGCATGACTAGACGCCAAAGGCGCACGGAACGCTGTTACCTTCCCACCGTAGTGGTCCCTATTTATCTACTTGCATTTTTACGTGCTTTCGAACTGCTAGGTTGGCAGAAGCTGGGACGAGTAACAGGCGCTCACTCTGTTACGCGGCACTCGGGATTCGACCCGCCAAACTGCCGACCTTCTGATCGACAAGCTCAGCGTCCCAACTAGACATACCCAATTCCAAAATTGAATAGCCCTCTCTCAATAGAGAGGGAGGGATACAACATCATCTATCTTCAATCTACAACACAGTCCTTTCAACAGTTCCAAGAAGGTTCCACACCCATTTGCACTACCGAGGTGACCCAGATGACACAGATAAGCCTACAGGGGCTGTGATGACTCATGTCTCATTAAAAGAATGCAAATGACCAGCTGTCTGCAAGGAGTGTAAATCCCGCCATTCCCCACCATCTAGACAGAGCTGAAGAAGTTTCTTGGATGAGAAGTGAAACATCTTCAAAGAAAAACAAGAAAATCCAGTTGCCTCATGAAAAAAGAACCTTTGGGATAGCTCTGCTTACTTACTTTTCTCCTGCTACATGGGGAAAAAAATCACTTCACCAGGCCCTGCGGTAAGCTGGGCTTGGGGCCTTTGAATTTTACTCACCTCTATTCCTTATGGAAATTCCCATTCTAAGCTCATATGATGTTTCAGTGCTCCAAAAACTAATATGTTGTATTAGACTATACAGAGACTATGCATGGATCCATTAATATGTGCAGTAAAATCCAGTCTGTAACTCTGATCTTGAACACAAGAAGTTCTGAAGCAAGCAAGAGTGCTTATAAGAGCAAGGGTGAGTTAAAGTGAAGTCTACAGATTTAAGTGCACTTGATCTCTTCTCAAGAGATATTTAGCTCCAACTTTCTTTTTGCTTACAGAAGACAGGGCAAATGCCACATGCTTGTCTGCTTTACCAGTCCACTGCCCTCATGAGTTGGGTAGAACAGATCTTACTTTGTAAATATTCCTGATTCTTACAGCTTTTTTCCAGGTTTCAGTTCCAGGAATGCCTGCTATTCATCTGATCTTCAACCCAATTACAGTTAGTGGGCAGGAGAGTTCTAGGATTGCCTAAATAAGACTATAAAAGCCATAGTGGCACAGAGGTTAGAATGCAGTGGAATGCAGTACTGCAAGCTAATTCACTGCTCACTCCAGGAGTTCAGTTCTGACTGGCTCAAGGTTGACTCAGCCTTCCATCTTTCTGAGGTCAGTAAAATGAGGACCCAGATTGTTGGGGCAATATGCTGATTCTGTAAATCATTTTGAGAAGGCTGTGAAGCACTATGAAGCAGTATATAACTGCTATTGCTATTGCTATATGGCACCATTTAACAGATGACAAATGTGCTACCGTTCCATGAGACACCCTGAATTTAATCTGTGATTATATTGTTATGTGCTGCTGCAGTTTTCATTGTTCTTGATTTTTTTCCCCCCTGTATTCTTCCATATCAAATGGCTCAACTTAAATAGACCAGTCTAGGAAATGTAATCTGTTTCAGAAAAAAATGAAACAAAATGAAATGACTTCCATTCAAGAACACACAATATAATAAAAACAACTGCATATCTGTATATCTCTCAGTATGTGAAAGTATGCATTGCTTCTTATATTTTTATTCTGTTTACACACAAATACATACATACACACACACACACACACACAGAGAGAGAGAGAGAGAGAGAGAGAGAGAGAGAGAGAGAGAGAGAGAGAGAGAGAGAGAGAGAGAGAGAGAGAGAGAGGGAGAGGGAGAGGGAGAGGGAGAGAGAGAGAGAGAGAGAGAGAGAGAGAGAGAGAGAGAGAGAGAGAGAGAGAGAGAGAGAGAGAGAGAGAGAGAGAAAATCTACCCAATAAAAGCCATATAAAACAACTAGGGAGCTTAATATGATTTCTGCTGGAATAAAAACTAGACCAGGTTTTAAAAATCCATATCTTAATGATAGATAAATTATCCTTCAGTGTCTCCAGTGTCCATGCTACAGGCAGGAACTTTCTATTATGAATCCTTTTTTTAATTCCTGTATGCTATTACCATGAAGATATTGCTATATTGGAAGATACATTCTTATACTGATAAATAGATTGCATAAACAATATGCACTCCCAAACCCCATCAGCAAGATAATGTCAGTACATTTGAACAATAAAGGTTCTCCTGTAGCTCCCTTGATTACCCTCCCTACTTTTTTTTCTAAATACTAACAAGTGATGCTCTAGGGTTGCCTATGTAATGGAAAATGGGTGAAAAAACTGCAGCTCATAGAATTTCCCACCTTTTTGCCTTCACCCATTTCTAGCGATAACTTTAGTGTTTGTCACATAAAGGGCTGTGCTTGTTTCTACTAAACTTCTTCTCCTTTTTGCATTTACATAAAAGAGAGGACTTATTTGTTAGATGTCAATAAACTTTTAGGGAGTTGTGTACATACTGGACAGTTACTTCACTTCAAAGAGTCAGATGAACTTTTAATAATAAACTCCTGTATGTGCACAGTTGAGTAAGCCATTAAGAATCACTAGTAGCTTCATATGGAGTCACATACTTACTTTTGATTGCCTGAGCTGAGAAACTGAAAGTGTGTCCAGTATTGTCAGAACAATCAAAGGAGAATTGGGATTGTTAGGGTAAAAACTGACAAAATCTGTGACATATAATAAGTTCATATTTTATTTATTTATCTCTTGGCTCTACACTCTCCCCTTAATTCAGGTTTTCTGGGCAGTTAACAAAATAAATCCACTAAATGTGATATAAAGGAATTAAAACAAAAGCAGAACCCAATTTAAAAGAGGGTTGCAGGCTGAGTGATCCAAAGTACATTATGTAAGTTATTTAAAAGACGATGGGAGAAGGAAAAAGAAGGCTGAAAAAAAATCATTTATTCATCACTCTGGTTCTCTTTATGTGCTGTTTCTCTTCTGAAAACTTCAAGGTATTTTTTATCAACATAACAGGATGGACATTTAAAAAACAAAATCTAGCATAACAAAATAACTGTCAACTTGGTCCACCACTATTTGGGAGATCATATGATCTTCTTCTAGACTTCCTCAAGAATCGTGTTCTTGAAAATGCAAATATCTAGAAGTAGGGATTCTTTATACATCTTTCAAGAAAAGAACATCAAAATCTAAACTCTGAGTGCTATAATAATAGCACTCAGAGTTTAGATTTTGATGTCCTTTTCTTGAAAGATGTTATATCAATAGCACCTAGACTTATATACCACTTTACAGTGCTTTTGCTGCACTCTCTAAGCAGTTTACAGAGGTAGCATATTGCCCCCAACAATCTGGGTCCTTCTTTTACTGACCTAGGAAGGATGGAAGGCTGAGTCAACCTTGAGCTGATCAGGATTGGCAGTGGGCAGAGTTAGCCTGCAATGCTGCATTCTAACTACTATGCCTCTGTATGAACTTGGTGGTCCTCCAAATGCAGGCTGGCTAGAGAATTATGTCCACATATCTTAAAGCTGCTGAGGTTGAAAAACATTGTTCTGGCTATTTGAATTTATTTATTTATTTATTTATTTATTTATTTATTTATTTATTTATTTATTTATTTATTTATTTATTTATTTATTTATTTATAATGAGACTTGTATGCCGCCCTATCTCCTGAAGGACTCAGGGCGGCTAACAACAATAAAATACAAATAAGTACAAATATTAAAAAAGAATTAAATTATGTCAAAGTCCCACTAAAACCAATAAAAACATTTAAAATCATAATTAAAAACCCCATTATCATCAGTCCAGGTCGGCCTGTTGGAAAAGATATGTCTTAAGGTCACGGCGAAAGGACCGAAGGTCTGGGGCCATCTGGAGCTCCCGGAGGAGTTGATTCCACCAAGCAGGTGCCCCAACAGAGAAGGGGGTCGCCAGCCAACATTGTCTGGCTGACAGCACCCTGAGGAGGCCCTCTCTGT
The DNA here is from genome assembly GCF_964194415.1 of Vipera berus. NCBI lineage: Eukaryota > Metazoa > Chordata > Lepidosauria > Squamata > Viperidae > Vipera > Vipera berus. The sequence continues at coordinate 39,311,913 of NC_138202.1, forward strand.
GTGAGTGCACAGGGCGATGGGAAAACGTTCCTGGCAGCAGATGGTCCTGCAAATATCCCGGGCCTAAGCCATGTAGGGCTTTATAGGTAAGAACCAACACCTTGAATCTCACCCGGAGGGCAACCGGTAGCCAATGCAGCTCACACAGGAGGGGTGTAATATGGGAGTATCAGGATGCTCCCATCACAACCCGCGCAGCCACATTCTTAACCAGCTGAAGCTTTCAGGTGGTCTTCAAGGGCAGCCCCATGTAGAGAGCATTGCAGTAATCTATCCGGGAGGTGACGAGCGCATAAGTGACCGTACATAAAGCATCTTGGTCCAGATAGGGTCACAACTGGCACACCAGGTGAACCTGTGCAAATGCGTCCCTGGCCACGACTCCAACGTGATCTTCTAAACTGAGTCGTGCATCCAGGAGGATGCCTAAGTTGTGCACCCTATCAACGGGAGGCAACACCTCTCCCCCATAACCAAAGATGGAAGATCTTGGACTACACGAGATGCTGATACATAGAGCCACTCGATCTTGGCTCGGTTGAGCTGGAGCCTGTTCTTCCCCATCCAGATTTGTACCGCTTCCAGGCACCGGGACATCATGTTGAGGGCATCACTGGGTTGGTCCGGGGTGGAGATGAAAAGCTGGGTATCATCCGCATATTGATGATAAAAAAAGGTAAAGGTTCCCCCGCACATGCGTGCTAGTCGTTTCCGACTCTAGGGGCCGGTGCTCATCTCCGTTTCAAAGCCGAAGAGCCAGCACTTGTCCGAGGACATTTCCGTGGTCATGTGGCCGGCATGACTAGACGCCAAAGGCGCACGGAACGCTGTTACCTTCCCACCGCAGTGGTCCCTATTTTTCTACTTGCATTTTTACGTGCTTTCGAACTGCTAGGTTGGCAGAAGCTGGGACGAGTAACAAGCGCTCACTCTGTTACGCAGCACTCAGGATTCGACCCGCCAAACTGCCGACCTTCTGATCGACAAGCTCAGCGTCCTAACCCACTGAGCCACCGCGTCCCTATATTGATGATACCTCACCCCTAAACCACGGATGATCTCGCCCAGTGGCTTCATATAGATGTTGAACAGGAGGGGAGAGAGGACCGACCCCTGAGGCACCCCACAATCAAGGGGCCTCTGGGTTGACCTCTGTCCTCCTGCCAACACTGTCTGCGAACGACCTGAGAGGTAGGAGGAGAACCACTGTAAAACGGTGCCTCCCACTCCCAACCCCCAGAGACGTCACAGCAGGATACCATGGTCGATGGTATCAAAAGCCACTGAGAGATCTAATAGGACTAGGACAGAGGAATAACCCCTATCCCGAGCCCGCCAGAGATCATCCACCAGCGTGACCAATGCTGTCTCCATGCTGTACCCAGGCCTGAAACCTGATTGGTATGGATCCAGATACTCAGTTTCCTCCAGGACCAATGGGAGTTGCCGTGCCACCACACTCTCAACAACCTTCGCTAGAAAGCGAAGGTTGGAGACAGGACGAAAGTTATTCAAAATGGCCAGGTCCAGGGCAAGTTTCTTGAGGAGGGGCCTCACCACTGCCTCCTTCAAGGCGGCAGGGAAGAATTTATCTAAGTTAGGTCAGAAGGAGAGAAGTAACATGACATAGGGAACTCTTCAGGCTTTTATGATTTCAAGGACCAACATAGGTGTGGAAATATCATTCAGTAGGAATGTGACATGTTTGTACTTTCCAAACTGATGATTGGGTATTGAATGGCCCTTCATGTCAGCCTATGCAAGGACTGAACTCCTTGATTTAAGAGAGGAGGAGGAGGCTCTATTAGAAATCCACATGCTAGGGATTAATCAGCCAATTACAAGATAGTACAAGAGAATATATGCTCTCTGTTTGTGGGAAAGATTATTAGCTGTGACATCTGTCCCTTCTAATGCCCTTATTAGTACTTTGTTTAGGCCAATTGCTACCAGCTGCTAAGGTCTGATTGACATAACCCACTGGGAACCAGCAAGCATGTTTTTCATGAAATCAGTCTCATGATCAATCCCCAAAAACCCCATCTAAAAAAGTCAGTTGATATGAAGATCTTTGCCTAAGAGATCCATAGAAATTCTTTGTGCTGCCAATCAGAGTAGATAACATTGGGCAAGATGAACAAATATGTAACTTCCTATGCTTCCACATCCAAAATGTATGGTACTGAATTTCAACATGACTGGTTGATTTCAACTCATGACCAATTGTACCTGGAACAGTAACATTAGTACCCTTTTGTATATCTATCCAAAATAATCTCATACAAGTGATCATATACTGAAAAATATTTTGTAGACCAATGTGAAATGGTTGGTATAGTCCCAAAGAAAAGGGAAGAACTTGTGACAGTGTAACTCAAAATTGTTAATGAGTTATACTGCATACAGTTTTGGTCACCACAGTATAAAAAGATGTGTGCAAAGAAGGAAAGTATGCAAAGAAGAGCAACAAAAATGATTAGAAGATTGGAGGCTAAAACATATAAAGAACAGTTGCAGAATTGAGTATATCTGCTTTAATGAGAAGGACTAGGGGTGACATGATAGCAATATTTCAATATCTAAGGCACTGCCACAAAGAAGAGGGAGTCAAATTATTTTCCAAAGCACCTGAAGGCAAGACAAGAAGCAATGGATGGAAACTAATCAAGGCAGGGGTGTCAAATTGCTGGCCCACGGGCCGGACGCGTCATCCGGAAGCCATGCCCACCCCATTGCTGCAATGGCAAAACTCTCCCGATACGTTGCATGACATCACGTGACTTTGTGAGTTTGACATGTCTGAATCAAGGAGAACTAACCTAGAATTAAGGAGAAATTTCATGATAGAATAATTAATCAGTGGAATGACTTGCCTCCAGAAGTTGGGGATGCTCCAGCATTGGAAGTTTTTAAGAAAAGATTGGACAATCATTTGTCTGAAATGGTATAGGGTTTCCTGCCTAAGCAGGAGGTTGGACTAGAAGACCTCCAAGGTCCATTCCAATTCTTTTAATCTATTATTCTGTTATTCTGTTGAGTTACTTATTTCTATTAAAATTGCAAGTTTTTTTGTCCGTTCCCCTCTTTCACTCTCTCTCACCTCTGATGTACATTTCTCTGTGTTGAAATCTAATATGCTATTCTTCATATGGACTTTCAGAACCCATCAGAGGAATTATTTGAATGTTTCACATAGAAAGGATCATATGTCAGAAGCCTCTCTAAAAATTAAACCATGATAGTGTTTACAAAGTTAAAATATTACCAAATATTAAATCTGTAAGTGTTGCAAAAAATATTCATTTATCTTTCTATGTTTGTCACATGCTGGACTTTTGTAACATGTGATTTACCCTTCCATAGATATGAAATTGGAAAAATAGCTTGATGTTAGCTAATTTTATAAAAGTATCTCTTTTATCCATTTATAAGAATCACCAAGGAGTCATGAGCAAAGTTGGGGCCAGGGAGACTCAACAGTCAATTCTGCATTCTGTTATAAATGTCCTTGACCCTAACATTATTTCCCAGCCCATCTCAGGGTTATTATTATAGCATGAAATGGGGGGAAAGGGAGAGGATCCATCTTAAACAGCTTTGAGGAAGGGCCAGATAAAACATTTACAAATAAACATTTTGATTGGTTATTGGAAGCTAAATATTCAGATTGTTCATCAAAAATGTCTTGAGATTGTTCACATTAAAATAGTCCTTCTGTCCCCTTTATACTTTATACTGTCCCCCTTATACTGTACAGTAAATACAAGAAGACCTGCTTTTATTTTATTCTGTTGATCACTAAGATTTTCTATGTATTGGAACATGAAACACAGATGGGCATACCTCATGCTTTACTCCCTATGGATGAAATAAAAGTTCCAAATCCTGATTTAACTGCTGTGAATACAGTATGTTGTGAACAAGTCTCAAATGTCCATTTACTTGTTTACCTGCTTGCATTCAGAAGAGGCAGGATATGCTTTTTATCCTCATAATTACCCTGTAGGCCAAGCTGATTGATGGTTACTGATCACCTACTATTCTTTATGGCTGAATCTGGATTTTAATCTGGACTTCCTCTAAGACAGTTTGTGTTCTACCCCATCTTGGACCCAAACCACATTTTAAACACATTCAGTCCTACTCCCTCCTTTGTCTCCCCTCTGCTACTTTGGCTTGTGTGGTCTTGTGCAGGTGGAAGCAAATTTTTAGAACTGTGTCCTCAAGTGGTTTTTGAGATGAAGAAATTCCTGATGGATTTTTGCTTCTCAATAAGTAACAGTACTGCAGGATTCCCTTTTACCTATTGAATTACATTACAGCTTTGTAGTTGAGATGGAAGACTCTGTGGAACTACCTGTAAACCAAGCTTTTCAGGTCTGTATGTGTGTGTGTTTATGAAAGAAAGAGAGATGGAAAAAGACACAATATGTAAGTAAGTAATCAAGACTCATAGTCACAAGTCATACAGATAGTCTTTGACTTACAACTACAACTGGGACCAGAATCTCTGTACTAAGCAATGCAGTCATTAATTAAATTGCACCCAATTTTATGACTTTTTTGCCATGGTTGTTAAGTGAATCACTATGGTTATTAAGCAAATTATGCAGTGGTTAAGCAAAGCTGGCTTCCTCCATTTTTTGGAAGACCCTTGGGAAGGGTCATAAATGGTGAACATATGAACCTGGAACACAGCGACCGAAATAAATACATGCCAGTTGCCAGGCACCCAAATTTTGATCATGTGACCACAGGGTTGCTATAGTCATAAGTGCAAGAAGGACTGGTGGTAAGTCACTTTTTTATTTTATTTATTTATTTATTTATTTATTTTATTACATTTGTATACCGCCCTTTCCCTGAGGACTCAGGGCGGTTTACAGGGAATTAAAAATCTAACATACAAAAGTTAAAAACCAAGTTAAAAAATATTAAATTCACCCTGTACTCTTAAAAACCCCAGTTAAAAATTTTCTCCTCAGCCTGGGACCGGGAGCTCAAAGAGCCAGGTCTTCAGGCCCCGGCGGAATGATCGGAGGTCGGGGGCGGTCCTCAGCTCCACCGACAGCTGGTTCCAGAGGGCAGGCACTCCCACTGAGAAGGCCCTATCCCTGGGTGTCACCTGACGGCAATCTCTTACCGGCGGAACCCTGAGCAGACCCTCCCTGTGGGAGCGCACTGGGCGAAGGGCGTTTGATGCCGGCAGCAGGTGTTCCCTCAAATAACCCGGACCCAGGCCATGTAGGGCTTTATAGGTGATAACCAGCACCTTTAATTTCACCCGGAGGGCAACCGGAAGCCAATGCAGCTCGCGGAGTAGAGGTGTTACATGGGAGTATCGGGAGACCCCCATTACAACTCGCGCGGCCGCATTCTGCACCAGTTGAAGCCTCCGAGTGGTCTTCAAGGGCAGCCCCATGTAGAGAGTGTTACAGTAGTCCAAACGGGAGGTCACAAGTGCATGAGTGACTGTGCGTAGGACGTCTCGGTCCAGATAGGGACGCAACTGGCGCACCAGGCGAACCTGTGCAAAAGCCCCCCTGGTCACGGCTCCTATGTGATCTTCAAAATTGAGCCGTGAATCCAGGAGGACGCCCAAGTTGCGAGCCCTATCAACAGGGGGTAACACCTCACCCCCCATCGTTAGAGGTGGAATAACTTGGTTAACCCGAGATGCCGATATGCACAGCCACTCAGTCTTGGTGGGATTGAGACGAAGCCTGTTTCTCCCCATCCAGACCTGAACCGCCTCCAGGCACCGGGACATCACGGAGAGGGCATCACTGGGTTGGTTCGGGGTGGAAAGAAAGAGTTGGGTATCATCAGCGTACTGGTGATACCCCACCCCAAAACCATGAATGATCTCGCCCAGCGGCTTCATGTAGATGTTGAACAGGAGAGGCGAGAGAACCGACCCCTGAGGAACTCCACAAATGAGAGACCTCGGGGCGGATCTCTGCCCTCCTGTCAACACTGACTGCGAGCGGCCCTGGAGGTAGGAGGAGAACCACCGTAGAACGGTGCCTCCCACTCCCAACCCCCTGAGACGCCGCAGCAGGATACCATGGTCGATGGTATCGAAAGCCGCTGAGAGATCTAATAGGACCAGGACAGAGGAGCAACCCCTGTCCCTAGCCCTCCAGAGATCATTCACCAGCGCGACCAATGCCGTCTCCGTGCTGTGTCCGGGCCTGAAGCCCGATTGGTACGGGTCCAGATAATCAGTTTCCTCCAGGAATAGAGGGAGCTGATGTGCCACCACACTCTCAACAAACTTCGCCAGAAAGCGAAGGTTGGAGACTGGACGATAGTTGTTTAAAACAGCCGGGTCCAAAGCAGGCTTCTTGAGGAGGGGTCTCACCACCGCCTCCTTCAAGGCGGCAGGGAAGACACTCTCCTTCAAAGAAGCAGTTATTACTGCATGGAACCAGCCTCGTGTTCCCTCCCGAGCCGCATAAGCTAGCCAGGAGGGGCACGGATCCAACAAACAGGTGGTGGTGCTCAGTCTCCCCATGATCCTGTCCACATCATCAGGGGAAACAGGGTCGAACTCAGTCCAGATAACATGCTCAAGACCGCCTGATTCCTCCACATCAGACTCTGCCCAGTCAGAGTCCAGGCCAGTCTGGATCCGAGCGATTTTGTCCGCCAGATGATGACTAAACTCCTCGGCTCGTCCCTGCAAGGGATCCTCTCTCACCTCCTGGTTAAGGAGGGAGCGAGTCACCCTAAACAGGGCGGCCGGGCGATTATCTGTGGACGCGATAAGGGAGGCAAAGTAGTTGGACCTTGCCGTCCTTATCGCCGCAAGATAAGACCTTATAAAGGTTCTTAACTGCAATCGGTCGGATTCGGATCGGCTGGATCTCCAACCGCTCTCTAGACCTCGTCTCCGACGCTTCATCTCCCGGAGCTCCACAGAGAACCATGGGGCCCAGCGGGATCTGCGCCGGGTCAGAGGTCGCATGGGTACAACGCAGTCGAGTGCCCTGGCGGCAGCCGTTTCCCAGGCCTCCACCAGAGCATTTTCTGTGCCATTATATCAAATCTTCGTAAAACAAGGACTACCTGTATTAGAAGAACAACAGCTAAAAGAAAATATTAGACTTGTGAAGATATTGAGCCAGCTTTGAAAAACAAAGGGAACTAATATAAAGAATTTGCACCCCTATTTTATCTTCATCATATTTTTGTAATGCATATATTATCAATCTGATAATGAACCATAACAATAGTAGAGAGCATTTTAAGGCACCTTTAATGGATTTTATATTCAGATTTTTAACGAATTGTTTCTGAAAGTAAATAGGAAGAAGTGAAATATCAAATTATATTAAACAACAAATTCAACTCAAAAGGCCAAAAAATGTAGGTTGGAAGGGAAGCAATTTCATGCAATTGTTTTTTTTGACATAGTGGTGAGGCAGTGAAGATGCTACAAATGAAATTGCTATGCATGGCAATCTGTGATCACAACTCAACACATCCTACCTCAGGTTGGATTGCAAAACATTTTCAAGGATGTGACAAATTGCGATCATAGTGGAGATATTATTTGCAAGATTTTTTCATTGAACTAAAAATGACAACTCTTGGTAGTTTTACCATATGAAGATTGCCATTAAAAATGTCTTTTTAATGCAGATCTAATTGGTCATATAGGACATTTCCAATGTGTCCTGAAATAATCGAAATTCCAGAAATTTTTGTTCCAAAAACTCATCTTACTCTAATTTTATACAATGGTTCAGAGCAAATCAATCTAAATTCCATATTTTCCACCTGAACTGAATACCACTTGTTTAATTATTCTTCAAGATCAGATCCACTCCAGGCATTTTGCTAACAAGAAGAAAAATCTGACATGTTTCAAGAGCTCTATTCATTTGAGAAAAATTGTTGCCACTAACTGAAAACATACTTTTGTACATAAAACCTATCATGTATTCAGCTAAATATGTATAATGGTTTCTCCTTTCAAACAAATCAGTCAAAGTATGTAGGGGCAACCTTCTTTTCCCTAATCCTGCATCTGCATTACCCATATCAAGAGAACAAATGAAAGAGATTATAAATCCTTTTTCTAATGAAACATAGAGATCAGGCACATGTGAACTGTCCTTCATCCCTAGGTACTCATATAAACTCTAAAATAAGTTAAGGAGGTCAATGAATTGTTAAATGACAAAGTTGCCACATTTGAATTTAGTTTTGACTATTTGCCACTGAGTGATTTCAAGTTCTTATAAAATCAATGTTATATTTACAGTTGATTCCTAAATAATATGTTATTTGTAAAACATTGATCTCCAACTTGGATCAATTCATACTTCAGGGATCAGAATGCTTGAGAAACTTTCTAATCAAGCTGCACATTATTCCCAGTCCTGACCACCCCAGGTGCCTGATAACATCTGATGGTTCTAGTGATCTGACTGTGGTCCTATTTGGATCAAGAAGTCATGGGAACAGTGAGCTATGCTGTCATGATATGCTTGTTTTACAGTGTATAAGAAGCTTCCCTTCAGGACAATCCAGAATAATAATAATAATAATAATAATAATAATAATAATAGTAATAATAATAATAATAATAATAATAATAATAATAATAATAATAATAATAATAATAACAACAACAACAACAACAACAATAATAATAATAATAATAATAATAATAATAATAATAATAATAATAATAATAATAATAATAATAATAATAATAATAAAGTTGGAAGTGACCTTAGAGGTCATCTAGTCCAACCCCCTGCTCAGGCAGGAAACCCTATACCATTTCAGACAAATGGCTGTCCAGTCTCTTCTTAAAAACTTCCAGTGTTGGAGCATTCACAGCTTCTGGAGGCAGGTTGTTCCACTGATTAACAGTGTCACCTTTGTGTCACAATATCATAATGCACATGTATTTTGTGTGTCTTGTCCCCATCCCATGGATGCCCATGTTGCGGCTTCTCAATAGAATAGAATAGAATAGAATAGAATAGAATAGAATAGAATAGAATAGAATAGAATAGAATAGAATAGAATAGAATAGAATAGAATAGAGTTGGAAGGGACCTTGGAGGTCTTCTAGCCCAACCCCCTGCTTAGGCAGGAAACCCTATACCTTTTCAGACAAATAGTTTTCCAATCTCTTCTTTAAAACTTCCAGTGTTGGAGCATTCACAAGTTCTAGAGGCAAGTTATTCAGACAAGTGACTGTTTAGTCTCTTCTTAAAAATCTCCAGTGATGGAGTGCCTATGATTTCTGAAGGCATTCTGAAGGCATATTCCAGTGATTAATTGTTTTAACTGTCAGGAACTTTCTCCTTAGTTCTACGTTGCTTCTTTCCTTGACTAGTTTTCATCCGTTGCTTCTTGTCCTGACTTTAGGTGCTTTGGAGAATAACTTGACTCCCTCTTCTTTGTGGCAACCCCTGAGATATTGGAATACTGATATCATGTCAACCCTTGTCCTTCTCCTCATTAAACTAGACCAGGGGTAGGCAACCTTGGCTCTTTTATGACTCATGGACTTCAACTCCTGAGCCAGCATGGCTAAGCTTGGAAACCTCTCCCTTTCCCTCAGCATTGCTGGCTTAGAAATTCTGGGAGTTGAAGTCCATGAGTCATAAAAGAGCCAAGGTTGCCTACCCCTGAACTAGACATACCCAATTCCAGCAACCATTTGTTATATGACTTAGCCTCCAGTGCCCTAATCATCTTTGTTGCTCTTTTCTGTACTCTTTTTAATTGGTGGAAACTGGCGTAGTCAGGATGATTGTGAATGAGAATCAGCACTGTTGTTCTGTACCAGCCTACTACCGGCCCTGCAGATAAGGCAGGGACAACCCCTTTACAAGAAGGCAAGAGGCTGGAACTAAGCCTGCCAAATTTATGGACACAAAAGCAAACAGAGCAAAAACAAGACACAAACCATGAAACAGGAGCTATTCAAACAGTTGCCTTCAGCAAACCAGCCCTCCCACGCATTCCCCTTTAAACAGTTCAGGGCGTGGCTTCTATCTGCCTCCTTCCGAGGTGCCCCATTGCCTTCCTCTGTTTACTCCTGATTGACTGCCTCCTGCGTCGGGCATCCTTGAACAGGGCCAGCTGTGGGTCATCTTCATCCACGCTGTCAGGCTCACACAGCTGGGTCTGCGTCGTAACCAGGTGGGAGGGGCCTGGCTGAGGGCTCTCATCAGCAAGCTCTCCAACACCCTCAGCAACCTCTCCAACACCCCCTCCTCCTCCTCTGAATCGTCCGACCCAACTGCAGAACCCACAGGCTGACCCTGAATCACAACAACTGTAAAGTAACATTGTTTCTACAGTCACAGCAGTGGCTCCTAATTGATTTCTGATTCAAAAACAATGTGTAGATTTTACTTAAACACTCCTATGCTATACAGCATAACTTCTGCAGGTAGAAGGTGTCTGGCCCATATTTGCAAGATCACAGGATATGCATAGACTCCTGCCTATGCCATATGAGATTCAAAGGACATTGAACTAAAGCTATTCCTTTTGTGTAGTAGTCTCTATTCTGCAAAAGACATTATTCCTTTGAGTTGTATCAAGTACCATTTTAGTTTACTTATTGAAGATCTATGAAAAACAATTTTGTTTCAGGGAGCATTTGGGAACTGATTCTACATTTTTTTATTTGATTTTTAGGAATTGAACTTCTGCCTTTTTATTTGACTGATGCCACGTTATAATGTATATTGTTTGTTTTTAACTTTTGTAAAAGATCTGAAGTCTTGGTAGCTAGGACACTAATTAATAATGATTTTGGATGAGTGGGTTATTGATGAAAAATGGGATGATGTGAATGGAACTAGGATTTTCTATATTTTCATGACCATTTCCTGAGGGTAAAAGAGCTGGGACTTTGTTTAAACATTATAAAGTCTACTGTAGAACATGCATACCATTGGGAGAAAGACTAAGCCACCAATTTTGGGCAGTGGCAGTGGGGGCACATGTATCCTTGGGATATTAATCTCCCCATCCTTATTTGAGAAGTTAGTTATTTTTAAGTTCATCCTTCTTCCAAGTATTATATGGACTTTCTGGTGAAGATCTAATTCTAAATAAGGCCCCAGCAACTATAAGATGAAGTAGATGTTTTGCTAAACAACTTTCTCATATGTAAGATGTACTAGTCTAAATTTCATAGAGTTCATAAGTTTTCAATTCTATTTCCGGGTGGATAGTATAAATCTTTCTGCTAATCAAATTCTGTGAAGAATGCTTTTTTTTTCCTTAAAAAAATTGAGGGAGTAGAATTTTTACAAATAAGAAAACTCATCTTCTCAATATTACTCCACATCATTTATAAATATCAGCTGCTTTTATTTGTTACTAAGCTTATTGCAAGAACAATCTGTAACAAGAATGAGTCATTCTCTTCAAAAAGAGAATATTTGTTTATATTAGCATACACTTTCTCTCTCCTTTTTTGCATGGAAATAATGAATGTTATTTTCACCATTTATATGCAATTATGCAGACAATAGGCTTTCGTCTTGCTAAAATTGTGCTAATGATTTCTAAATGCAATATTAGACATGGATGGATAATAGATAGATATGCAGCCTATAGTACAGGCAAAAAAAAGAACATTCACCATTTCTTAAGCAAGTACCCTGTGCTAGAATTCCCATATCCTAATGACACTAGCAACATTATTTTAATTTTCTTGGATTTCAGTGAGAAGGACAATATGTGGTAAACAATATGTGGTAAACTCGTTCCATGCTTTATTATTTTAGCACTCCTACATTAAAAAATGGACTTGTAAACTACCTTGATTTCCTCCCATTTTTCTCTGAGTGTTATTTTCCTTAAGAGATATGGAAGAAACATTTAATTAATTTTACAGAGCAATTGCCCTGATGAATCTGTGAATTGGTAGCAAACTTTTAGCATGGTTCAGGACTGGATCTGACCCACTCAATACTGTGCTGCTTTGATTTGGATGTCTTCCAAATCTTTCAAGGCGGGATTCATTAATTGGAAGAATTTTATGAATACCCTTAATGTTAATGTGATCTCTGGCCTTTTATGTGTACAGAGACTAGTCCATTAACTGTTTAGGCTGGGGGGGGGGGGAAGAGGCAGAAACAAAGTGAAGAATTTACTTCCTAGTAGCCTTTCCATCTCAAAAGCAATCATTTGAACCTAAATATTTTTTCTGAGTGAATGCAGGGAAAATGATGATGACAGTGAGCTTTTGGAAATGAGATTCTTGGACCAGAAGAAAAATATAATATTTACCAAGCATGAATACAGGGAAAAGAAAACTGATAATTAATACAGATTTTTTTTTAAAAAAAAGCAAAAACATTTGCTTTTTTACAATTTACTTTTGGTTGCCTGCCTAAAAGAAGAATGCAGAAAAAAAAACCTCTCTTTCTCACTAGAAATTGTTTAAAATGCTTTCGATTTTGACAAAATATAATGGCACATATAGTTTTGCAATAATATGCAGAAGTGTATTTCAGAAACAGAATTAAATGTTTGTCTTCTGCTTTGTAGTACAAGTCTGCAGAGGAAAAAGCAAGTGAGTGAATGAGACCCTGCAAAATTCTCCCACTAATTTGAGGAGACAGGCAGAAGGAGAGACAGATAGACAATGAGAGTTCATATGGGTAATTTTCTTTCCAGAAGCTACAACAATGTTTCTGTTAAGAGAAATGGAAAGAGACAAAGAAACACAATAACTATAGATAGGCATTGCTGTCCAGAAAATTATCTATTTCTACTTCATGGTTGGAAGTCAAGCTCCTAAGAGCAATCTGGGGTTTTAATTTCTTATTTGAGGGAGTGCATCTTTATTTTCCCAAGCTAGTTGCCCTAGATTGAAATTTAGGGAAATTGTGTTTATTTTAATACACACAAATGCATACATATTTGTCCACACAAAAATAAACTGTTTAACTGTAATAAGACTGTAACAAAAATTTACTGATCCTGAATGATCCTTTCCATGTATAAAAAGTTTTGAACCAAAAAGAAATTATATTATTTGGCTGACATAAAAGATTTTCTTTCTTTTCTTTCTTTCTTTCTTTCTTTCTTTCTTTCTTTCTTTCTTTCTTTCTTTCTTTCTTTCTTTCTTTCTTTCTTTCTTTCTTTCTTTCTTTCTTTCTTTCTTTCTTTCTCTTATTTAGGACCATATTATTAAAACATTTGCTGTCAATGAAGATTCTCAATTATCCTGATGGAGTTGTCTGGATGTTGAGTCATGGTAACTGGACTTCTTTTTTCGTTAGTTTGAAACGTTTCACTGCTTATCTAAATAGTTTCTTCAGTCTTAGCAAGTTAGTTAGGGGACCCCATATACGTCCTCCAGGGTGGTTTCATTTCTCACCTAAGCTGAATAGGCTCATCGGGTGAGTAGGCAGAGAGTCGTGGAGATGTACGTAAATGTTCCAGCTTCTAAATCCTTTTCCCTAGGTGGGTCATTAAGTGTGGCCTCCCTCGTGAATCTGCTGTTTTAGGGCATAAGTCACTGAAAGCTATTTTTCCTCTTGCACAAAGTGCACTTAAGTCAATTATTTGCTCCTAGGGTGTTGTACAAGAAGCCATGAGAAATAAGTGAATGAAATAAATACAGATTCCTGAGAACGTAAAGCATTTATATCTGTCAGTGGCTACTAATCCTAATTATTCTATTCTTACTTTCAGGCTCAGGAACACTTTGCTACTGAATGAGAATTAGTGGAAAGGAAGGACACCAGTGAGGAAGCCAGCTAAGTTTTATACTGACTTCTAAATGTTGGTTCAACACATTCGCAAGCTGGAGAAGGTTGCATCAACTTCTTTTAAAAGATCAAATTTCCCTTGAGCTTTCCTAAAGGAATGCAAGATACCAAAACTGAAACAGCCTCCATCCATTTGCAACCCACTTATCTGCAAAAAAATAAAATAAAATAATAAAATAAAATAATTATAAGAAGCAGAAGAGAAAATTTAATATTCCATTATACTCCAAAAACGATTGCCAGTGCAATTCTCAGAATCACCATTCTGGATTAGGCAAACAAATTGCCAGAAACTTATCTTGCTACATACAGTATATAAATCAACCTCCTATGAAATTTGCACCCAGAGATCACTAGGACTTTGCACCAAAGGTGTCATGGTAGAGAGTCCATTCATCTTCCTCAACCTGATGTTATCCAAATGTTTTGGATTAACAACTCCGTAATTCTCAGACAGCAAAGGTTTTGGTAATGGTTTTCAAGGCCCTACATGGCATGGGTCCGGAGTACCTCAGGGATCACCTGCTGCCGGCATCAACTTCCCTCCGCCCTGTCTGTTCCCACAGAGAGGGCCTCCTCAGGGTGCCACCGGTCAGAGAATGCCGTCTGGTGGTCCCCAGGGGGAGGTCCTTCTCTGTGGGCGCCCCGGATTTATGGAATCGGTTGCCGGTTGAGCTCCGGATGGCGCCCGACGTTCGCTCCTTCCGGCGTGATCTCAAGACTCATTTGTTCGAACAAGCCGGCCTGGCCTGATGGGGGATGGGTTGGGATTTTATTGTTGTTGTAAATATTTTTACCTATTGTTTTAGCCTGGGCAGTTGTTTAATTCTCTTTTAACTTTTGTATCTTTGTATTTTTATATGTTTGCCCTGTTCACCGCCCTGAGTCCTTCAGGAGAAGGGCGGTATACAAATAAAATTATTATTATTATTATTATTATTATTATTATTATTATTATTATTATTATTATTATTATTATTATTATTATTATTATTATTATTATTATTATTATCTTGGATAGACATTATTAAAACTGCGGTCTATCACATCTGGAGAGTTTGGAAAAGCTTTACGTGGATTTTTTGGCAGAGGCTGTATTTTGAAGGAACATGAAGGAGATAGTGAATTGTGTCTTGTCTTTTTCCCTGGGCTACATTTTCTTTCCCTTCTCTTCTTCTGGCAGGAATTCTGAAGTGTTCAGTTCTGAAATATCTACTATTTTATCCCAACTAAGTGGTCCTGAAGCACTGATAGTATGAATCCAGTTAAAGTTCAAAATTGAACAGGCATGAAAGTAACTATGGGTCATTTGAAGAGACTTGTAAATGAGTCTGGCTAGCTGTCAGTCTTAAAACAGAAACAAGAATGACGTCCTGTCCTTCCCCCCCCCCCTTTATTTTTTCTTGACTCTTTCACATTTTTTTTAAAAAAATCTTTCTTCCTCTTTCTTTTTTTCTATATGACATAAATGTTTTTGCCTAAGCTTTTCTGGCTGAAAATAGGGCCATAGAAAAGGAACTTATATCTTTAATTGCTACTCTATTGTTGGTAGAATTTATAAATTATGATATTGTACCTGAGGGCTTGCTGACAGACTGCACTAGTACTATTCAGTCTGGCTCTAATCCCAGCCTTGTTTTTTTTCCCTTTTGAATTCTGGAATGCAGAGACAAAAGGGGGGTTTTATTGAATAAGCCAACTTGTCTGAACCCAGATTACTGTACTATGTATAATTACTAAAAAAAGGAAAAAGATATAACATCAATCTCCATCATCTTTCAAGAAATTTTATAAAATATTCACAGTAAGACTTTGTTTTCAAAGAAGATACTAATCCATGCATTAATTTCAACAAATATTAAATAAAACTGAAGCTCAGATTAAAACTATTGGTTTGCCTGAAAATCTGTATCTGTTTACTGAAACTCCCCATTTTGATTGTTATGTACTTGCACACTTTAAGAATCTATATCAATGAACTAATGAAAGAATGGGCGAACTGATTTCTAAGTTATAGTATTAATAAATTTTATTTCCTTCTGGAAACTTGCAAGTTCACATTTTTCACTTGGTATGACAAGAAATTTGCTTTAATCCTTTCTTGATCCCAGAAAGAAGAAAATACTGGATCTACTCATCTTGGAAACAAGAAGGTGGGATGGTACTGCTGGTTCCCATTACTCTTTGCCACTGGAACAGTAATTTGTATCCTGGTATTCCATTTTTATCTCCCAAGTATGTGTTTTCCCCCAGATAGATTATAAGGAGAACTTCAATAATTCTCCAGATGCTCTTTCACTCATCAGCACCAACAGAGACAGATATACTGAGTGTTAAGACGTCCCTCTGAAAGTGATCAAATAATGTTAAAAGAAAACATTATTTCTATACACATTGTATGTATATGGTATTTCTTCCTCCATAATCAGCAGTTAAAGTGGGCCTGACAGATGATATGAAACCCGGTATCTCCCTTAATTATTGACTGCTCATAAAACCACTAAATATGCATTATCTAAATTTATCAGTGTGGGATGTGTATGTATGTGTCTTAATTCATATTAAAATGAACAATTACATCAACATTTAAAATCCATGCAAAGCACGGGTGGAATAATACAGACTAAATTCATTCTGTGATGTATTTAAAAAGAGCAAATCTTGATCAAATAGAACAGATTTGCATAAGTCAATCCCCAAGAGAGAAAGTCTTCTTGCTATATATGAACAGGACCTCCAGAAGCTGTTTGTTTGTTCCTGTGGTGGAGCTCATTTCTTGTTTTCATAATACTACCTAGCACACAATGTTGGGTGACTCAAAATTCCCTAGGCTGTCATGAAACTGAAAAATACCCATATCCCTCTAATGCAGTTATCTAGTATAAATGTACCAACCTCCCACTAAGAAAATTAGCTCTTTAATCATTTGAATCCAAATAAAGCACTGTTATATCCTTAAGGCACTGAAGTTCTATACTTTTCAAAGTGCAGAACATTTTCACAAACACAGTTAGACGCTTGGGACTATGAGGAGAGCTCTTCTATTTAATTTTCTGTAATTAAGGTACAATCCAGGTAGAAGCCTAAGCTGTATTTGTGTAGTGTTGCTCAGTAGAAATCAAAGGAATTTGCCTTGGCTTCTCTCATCATAAGGCATGAAACTTTAAGTGAAAAGAAACAAAGAGGGAAATGAATCAGACTAATAATACTTAGCATTTATAGAGAACATTTCAAATTGTTCAAGCTACTTCTAATAAGTATAGTGGCACAGTAAGAAAAGTCTATATTATTATTTTCATATAATAACAAGGTTAGAGCTAGAACTGAGTATGGAAATGAAAAACTATGAGCTTCTGAATAAGTACCTAGCAGAGCTGAAATGTGAAAAGAACAGATTTTGTGGTTCTGTACGATAGGTCAAAACTATAATCATTGGGATGATCTCCGAAGCTGGCTTGGAACTCATTATAAGTCAAAGTTGATAGGGTTTGTGCCTCTTACAAAACTATGGTTTGACTTATCATAGGGTTGTGAAATATGTGTAATGTGCCAAGTGTGTGGTACCTTGAGCCATAGACAATAGTTAGAAGCCACATTGGTTATTTTCATGCAATTAGTCAAATCTAACTTTTGGGCTTTTAGCCATGTATTTCTTATAACATGCAGTCTGCCCATGGAAAAGACATTTATTCACTTCATTTTTATCCTGCCTTTATTTCTGACAACTCAAGGCATTGTACAAGTCATTGTGCAATTTGGCTCCTGCTAGCTTTCCCAGCCAGCTTTCATGAAATTTTCTTTCTGGACTGAGAATGAGTTTTAACTTCTTGATTTATGACTTATCCTTTCTAAGAAACTACTCCACAGGTTAAGAAGAGAGGGAAAGGTAAGATTAAAATCTTCCCAATTCTAAGGTGATAAATGCACACACACACACACACACACACACACAGAGACACACACACGAATCTTTTAGGTTCAAGCAAATGGTGACAACTTGCATTATTATGCCATGATTTAAAAGGCATATGGGTGTTTGCTTTTCAGACTTGCAGTGTATGCTTGGATTTCCCTCCAACAACCTGAGTCAAATGCCTCCCTCATCCCTAGTTAGCATCAGCCTGACCTAGCTATAAATTAGACATGGAAAAGTGAGCTGTAAAAGGAAAAAGGCTTGCAAACCCTTAAGTGAACCTCCAAACACCCCAAACTCCTCCCAAAAGATTCTGCAATGAAAATCACCTCCATATCATCCCTCTTCCCGGGACACCCTAATCGAAAGAACTATTCCAAAGGGAGTCTTCATTGCCCTGATAGATTGATATAAAATCCTTTAAATGGCAATTGTCTTCTTTTGATGAGTCCCACAAAAGCTGGCTTAGTGATGAATGTCATCACAGGCTACTACTTTTAGTACTTCTCTCCCAAACTTAGATTGGACTTTTTTTGATAATGTGCAAAGATGTTAGCTTTATTCTTTTTCAGTACCTGCAGTCTAGAGCAGTAACTTCCATTTATGCCTTTTTTTATTTGCATAAATGAAGTGAGCCACTTATTCCAAAGACAGCTTTTATATCGTATGAGATTTTTGTATTTGAAAACTTTCTTTTGTAAATCATATTTTCTATTTTTTTTCCTTTAGGAAGTATTTATTTGTTTCTTCTTAAGAAGAAATAAACTTCTTTAAGTTATTTTAGTGGACCAACTTCTCTTTTACTCCACTCTTAAACTGCTTATTCCAGCAGCAAATGTCTCTGTTATGTTTCTGTTCCAAGTAATCAATGTTAAGCATAACCATATTCAAATAGCAACTTTTGTGATAATGATGATTTACAACCAGTACTTTCCTCCACGAGTTCAAGCTGGCTTTCACAGGAATCATCCTTCATTTTTTTCTCTGCATCTCCAATTCCATCTGGTAGCCTAGAATGGCTTGTCCAAAGTCATGTGAGTGAGTTTCTATGGGTAAGAT